>NC_142067.1:74033719-74288719 GCF_059756535.1 Pantherophis guttatus
TAAAACCTTATGTGACTACAGTATTTCATATTACCATGAATCTGTAGTCTTTAGCTTTAAAAATATAGCAAAAGAATGTTACTGTGTAAGAATTCTAAGTAGATTCTACACAATCATGCAAATATTTAAAAATGATTGGTTCAAACTGGAGATCTGCAAAGAGTTAATACAGTTAGCACAGAACAAAAAAATCTGCTGTAGGTAGCATACCAATATAGTTGATTCCAAGTGGCATTAGAAAACACTGAAAAGCAAACTATATGATTTAAGCTGAAGCACCGCTTAGAGTGTATCTATCTCCAATTGTATTGGGAAAATACAGGGAGCTCACTAGTTACTTGTCATCTTCTTGGTATAGCCTAAATAGACATTTTCTTCTTCTAGCTCTTTCTTCCCCATAGTTTCACTTAATAGGAAAGGAATTGTTTTTCTATGAATGACTGACCATAGCTATCATCCACAGGTTTCAAAAGTAGAAAGGGATAGTTCACTAGTTGGACTTCATTCTTACCTCTCGTTTAACAATAGCTTTCTTACAGACTGGACACAGAGGTCCATTCCGGGAAAAATGGAGAGGAAGTCGACGGGTACGATACTGGCATGTCTGTTCTTCACATCTCAGCCAACTCTAAACAGGAAAATAGTAAAAATACTTAGAAATATATTTTTCAAATTATTAAGATGGCAGTTTTACTGCAATATACTTTATTCCTTGTTTCCATGTTTATACTATATAACCAGTGGTGGGATTCAGCCAGTTCACACCACTTCGAGAGAACCGGTTGTTAACTTTCTGAGCAGTTTGGCAAACTGGTTGTTGGAAGAAATCGTTAGGGCAGAGAACCGGTTGTTAAATTATTTTAATTCCACCACTGTATATAACAGAAGCAAAAACTTGTTACAAGAATGCATGTTATAGAGAATAGCATTTATTTACATTTTATACAGCTAAGCCTGAATGCATATAATATGGACAATGTAAAAATAATTGTATTACATAATGTTAGAGACATTATGAATCAAGTCAATTTCTCTTGTGTGCAATTATTCTATAACTTTCAATATAAATTTTTGTCCATGCTTTTTGATATGTTATGTACCAGAAGAGTACGTACACTATTCTAATTGAATGTCCTACAATACATTAAAAGTTATTGAACTTATGCAATAAATTCTCATGGACTGGAGTCTACTTGATCAATTGGTATAAGGTAGCATTATATCTTGAAAGATGATATATTGGTTAGATCCAGTCTTTCTGCATATGAGACCTATTCCTGTGTGACTTTTGAACTAATAGAGATTTCTCTGGAAAGTATGGATTTGCAATTTCCAATACCACTTCTCATGTTGTTCCAAAATGTCCCATCAAGCAGACCATAATCTTTCAGGAAAGAAAGAGTTTAAGCAGGTAGAGAACAATCAGGTAGCTTCTGCTTCCAATGCATTGAACAAAGACTGAGTATGCATCAGTATGGGAGAATGAATTATGCAGGCATATGCATTAGTGAATGTACCAGAAAAGAAGTATGAAACTAAGTAAAATTCTGTTCTAGCACCACACAATCTAATAAATCTAAACTTACGTTTACATATATGAATGGCTAGTTTTTAAAGATCTGTTGTCTGACTTTAAAAAACATAACGAACTTTGATAATTAAACCATTAAATTTGTAGATAGATAAAGAAACAGTTCTGAAGTAACAAGTACAATCTCCTTATTCCTAGAGCATGGAGAGACATTTCTTCATTAAATGAAATAAAAAGTACATGACGCCATTGTAACTATGTACTGCTAGCTATTTTAATTTTTTTCCATACCACCTGACTCATCCAGGATACTTTTACAGATTAAAAATCTTAAACCCATTAATCCAACTTGGAAAATACTAGAGACTTTAGTTATATCAAAACAAAACTTAATGAAAGTAAGAATTAGCTGATGGCATTTGTATACTATATAATTTTAATCTATGAAATATTGAAACATTTGGAATTCAGGAAGTATGTCCCACCCAGGGTCTCATGTTCTTTCAAAAGGCTAAACGTAAAATGTGAAATGTTTTATCATGATCTCCTATAATTTGATGGTGTGAATCTCAGTTTTAACAAACATCTTCAAACATATCTATGAAAAATCTACTAACACATATATAAGGTAGCAAAAGATTCTCTTTTTCACAATGTTACATTGTCATGGTTACTCTTGTTGCTCTTATGTAGTTTTAGATTACACTTTTCCCCAAGGAACTCAAGACAACATACATTATACCTTCTCTTCATTCCCAAGGCTGAAGGTTAGTGACTGTCTCAAGAAAACTCAATTAACTTCCATAAGTGAGTCTTCCTGATTCTAGTCCAGCTTCCTTACTTTTACACTGGATCTATGTGATCTGGTATTTCCCTGATAGACTTAAAAGCAAAAGCCAAACAGTCTGAAAAAGGCTCAAACAAGTAAGAAATGTTATTTTAAAAATAGAGAAAAACATATTTTTAACTTCATCTACTCAGGGTCATGGAGCATAAAATAAAATAAAATGACCAGCACACATATTCACATGTCTCTAGTCTAGACATTGATGTTTCAAACTTGAGCAAGCACAGAGAAAGATGCTGCTGAAGGAAAATAGCACAGTAGAAAATGTATTGTTAAATAAATTCAGGAAAAGGCACAAAGAATCTGCTTTTTGCACTTCTTACTGGATTTACCTGCTAGATGCATATTTATTATTTAAAGTACAGAAAGGAACAGAAATGTATTTATTTTATTTAGAAATTTATTTTAGAGCCAGTTTGGTCTAGTGTTTAAGGGGCTAGGGTAGAAAGTGGAGACCTTGAATTCCCACCTTAGACATGAAAGCCAGGTGGGTGACTTTGGGAAATCAGTTGCTCTCAGCTCAACCCAACTATAGGGTTATTGTGGGCAAAGTAGGAGGAGGAAGGTTTGATGGATATATTTGCTGCCTTGAGCTATTTGTAAAAAAATGAAGGTGGGATACCAATAATAAATAAAAATACATTCATTTTTATATAACTAATTAATAATTTGCAGTAAGGTTAACAATCACAATAGAATAGCATTAAACAATAAAATACAATCCTTCTAACAATCAGTGACTAGGGGAAGAAAGGCTGAAAATTACAGGTAGTCCTCAACTTACGACTGGTTGCTTAGCAACCATTTGAAGTTACAATAGGCCATTCCAAAAGCTACTTACAACCCTACTTACAACCCTATTTTGAACTTTGAAGTTACAAAGGCTGCACGCACACGCACACACCAGGATCACCTGATGGCATTTTGAGTGCTTGGCAACTGGTTCACCTTTACAGCCATTCACAGTGTCCCAAAGTGGCGTTTTGACATGTTTTGCCACTTTCCAATGTTTGTTTCTAGCTTCTGGCAAAATATGGATAAAATGAATTTGCTTAACAACCACATAGGGACGTGGGGGCTCAGTGGCTAAAATAATCCCTAGTGCTGCGTAACGGAGTGAGCTCTCGTTACTTGTTCCAGCTTCTGCCAATCTAGCAGTTCGAAAGCACATTAAAAAAATTCAAGTAGAAAAATAGGGACCACTTTGGTGGGAAGGTAACAGGGTTCCGTGTGCCTTTGGCGCTTAGTCATGCTGGCCACATGACCACAGAGATGCCTTCAGACAGCGCTGGCTCCTAAACTCTGGTTTAGAAACAGAGATGAGCATCGCCCCTAGAGCCGGAAACAACTAGCACGCATATGCAGGGGAACCTTTACCTTTACCTTAACAACAACAGCATTTGCTTAATGATTATTCCATTTGCTTAACCATGGTGTTCAGTTAACAACCATTGCAAAAAATGCCAAAAAGTTGGGTTTGATCACATAATGCTTTGATTTATGATAGTAATTTAACCTGTCATCAGTCGGCGAGACGTCTGAAGTGGCTCGGGAGTTCATGGCTTCCATGACGTCTATGGACCTGACCCAGTTAATTTATGGCTCTACTCACATGGGGGGACACACACTGGACCTGGTTTTTGTCTCTGGACAGTGGTCGAGTGATCTCGAGATAGGGGATATAGCGATTGAACCCTTGTCATGGTCAGATCACTCCCTCCTTCGCCTGGACCTCCGAACCGCCACACCCCGCCGCAGGGAGGCGGAACCGACCAGGTGGTTCCGCTCCAGGCGCCTGATGGATCCTGATAGATTCCAGATGGAGCTTGGGCCATTTCCTGAGGTTCTGGCACACGACTCGGCTGAGGACTTAGTGGCCGCCTGGGATAGGGCGGCGGCTGGGGCTTTGGACCGAGCCGTGCCTTTGCGGCCTCTGACCCGGCGCCGGTCTCACCTGGCTCCTTGGTATACTGAGGAGCTGAGGGAGATGAAGCGCCGGAAAAGACGCCTAGAGAGCAGTTGGAGGGCTAGTCGTTCTGAATCCGACCGGACACTGGTAAGATCTCATATTAAGAATTACCTAGTGGCGAGTAGAGTAGAGAAGAGTAACTACTTTTCTGCTCTTATTGCATCATCAGATAATCGCCCAGCCGCCCTGTTTAGGGTGACCCGCTCCCTGCTCCACCAAGGGGTGCGGGAAGACCCCTTGGAGGGTAGAGCTGAGGATTTTGTACAATATCTGTATGACAAAATCGCTCAGATTCGGGAACAGCTGGACTCTGACTGGGTAGATCCGGGGGAGATGACAAGGGCAGGTCCTGAGAATATTATTTGGGAAGAGTTTGATCCTGTGACTCCCGAAAGCGTGGACAGGATACTGAACAGACTGAATGCGACCACATGTTTATTGGACCCGTGTCCCTCCTGGTTGGTACTGGCCTCCTGCGAGGTGACGCGAGGCTGGCTCCAGGAGATTATAAATGCTTCTTTGAGTGAGGGTGTCTTTCCCGCCGCCTTGAAAGAGGCGGTGGTGAGGCCCCTCCTCAAGAAGCCCTCCCTGGACCCAGCTGTGTTAGCAAATTATCGTCCTGTCTCCAACCTTCGCTTTGTTGCGAAGGTTGTTGAGAGTGTGGTTGCACGGCAACTGCCTCAGTACCTGGATGAATCGAATTATCTAGATTCGTTCCAGTCGGGCTTCAGGCCCGGGTACAGCACAGAGACGGCATTGGTCGCATTGGTTGATGATCTCTGGAGGGCTCGGGACAGGGGTTGCTCCTCTGTCCTGGTCCTATTAGACCTCTCAGCGGCTTTTGATACCATCGACCATGATATCATGCTGCACCGGTTGGAAGGGTTGGGGGTGGGGGGCACTGTTTTACAGTGGTTCTCCTCCTTTCTCTCTGACCGGTCACAGTCTGTGTTGACAGGGGGGCAGAGGTCGACCCCGAGGCCCTTGTATGTGGGGTGCCACAAGGATCGGTCCTCTCGCCCCTTCTGTTCAACATTTATGTGAAGCCGCTGGGTGAGATCATCCGTGGTTTTGGGGTGAAGTACCATCAGTACGCTGATGACACCCAGCTGTACATCTCCACCCCAGACCACCCCAATGATGCCCTCGAGGTGATGTCCCGGTGCCTGGAGGCCATACGGATCTGGATGGGGAGGAACAGACTCAGGCTCAACCCATCCAAGACCGAGTGGCTGTGGTTTCCGTCATCCCGATAGTCAGTTGGCGCCATCTCTGACTATTGGGGGCGAGTCGTTGGCCCCCACAGATGGGGTTCGCAACTTGGGCGTCCTCCTGGACTCGCGGCTGTCTTTAGAAGAGCATATGACGGCCGTGGCCAAGAGGACTTTTTATCAGGTTCGCCTGATTCGCCAGTTGCGTCCCTTTCTGGATCGGGACTCGTTACGCACGGTCACTCACGCCCTTGTCACCTCACGCCTGGATTATTGTAATGCTCTCTACATGGGGCTCCCCTTGAAGAGCACCCGGAGGCTCCAACTGGTCCAGAATGCGGCCGCGCGGGTGGTGATGGGAGCGATGTGGCGCTCTCATGTGACCCCCCTCCTGCGCGAGCTGCACTGGCTCCCGGTGGTCTTCCGGGTGTGCTTCAAGGTTTTGGTTACTACCTTTAGAGCGCTCCATGGCTCAGGACCAGGGTACTTACGAGACCGCCTCCTGCAACCAGTAGCCTCTCACCGACCAGTTCGCTCCCATAGAGAGGGGCTCCTCGGGGTGCCGTCGGCCAAACAATGTCGACTGGCGTCCCCCAGGGGGAGAGCCTTCTCTGTGGGGGCACCTGCCATCTGGAATGAGCTCCCCCCGGAGATACGGAGGATCCAAGACTTACGCATCTTCCGCTGCACCCTAAAAACGTTTTTATTCCAACAGGCTGGTCTGACCTAACTCTCCCTTTTAAATTGGCTTTTAAATTGGGTTTTAAATCTCTTTTAGATAAATTGGATGTTTTAATCTTTGAGCCTAAATTATTTAATCTGTTTTTAAATAGTTTTTAACTTTTGTATGTCTTTGTATTTTATTTTTGGCTGTTCACCGCCCTGAGTCCTTCGGGAGTAGGGCGGTATACAAATATGAAAAATAAATAAATAAATAAATAATGATTTACTACCATAATTCCAGATTCAATTTTGGTCATAAGTCAAGACTAGTTGTAGAAAAATATCTTTTCCAGAATAAGTGAAACATCATAGCAAGAACAATTTGTCCCCCAAAACCACCAGATTTAGACTAAATGGTCTGAGGAACATTACAATATGTGGGTAGATTGAGGAGAAAACATCATAATCCCATGCTATGCAGGGCATTTAAAGGTAAACAGTTTGAATTATGCCAGAAATGAAGCAGAAACCAATGTTGCTGTTTAACCACAATGAGAAATATTTCCATGAATGATCCCAGCTAGTAGCCTATTAAGTGCAACTTCCAGATAGTTTTCATTAATATATATGTTTACAGCATATTGCTCTTGAGTTTGTTTTTGAGAAAAACAAAATGTAGTTATCCTAAACTATGCCTTTTCTGCTAGTCTTAAACAAATATTAATTGGTGTTAAGTCAATATAATGGTATGTGGAAATGACTTTGGGACACCAAGCAAAAATATGTTGCTAGAGAACAGTCAGATAAACGGGAACATAGCCCACAGCTGTATAGGAAGGGGCTCTGGAGGGATGCTCCCTAAATTATTGGGATACAAAGGTGACAGTGAGAAAATTGTACTTTCAGATTTGAAAGTTTCTATTAATGTAGCTTTACAATAAAGTAGAATTAGGTTATCTGGCCTTGTTTCCTGCCTAGTCTACCTGGTAAGGCGGACAGTCACTTTCTAAGTAGTTCAGCTTTCAGCTATAAATCTGATATTTTAGGAATGCAACTCACGTTAAAAGTATTTCAACTTCATCCCATCACTGTCTAATATAGGGATGGACAGTGGATATCCATTCAGATGTCAAAGAATTCCAGTTGTTATTAATTTAAGTTAGCAACTTTAATGCAGGTAGTCTTTGACTTACGGCCACAATTAAGCCCAAAATTTTTGTTGCTAACATTTGTTAAGTAAATTTTGCCCCGTTTTATGCCCTTTCTTGCCACAATTGTTAAGTGAATCACTGCAGTTGTTAAGTTAGTAACCTGGTTGTTAAGTGAATCTGGCTTCCCCATTGACTTTGTTAGAAGGTCACAAAAGGTCATCATATGACACAGGGCACTGCAACTGTCATAAATATGAGTCAGCTGCCAAGTGTCTGAATTTTGATCACATGACCATAGGGATGCTGCAATGATCATAAGTGTGAAAAATGTCATTTTTCAGTGGCACTGAAAAAAGTGCCACTGTAACTTCAAATGGTCACTAAACGAACTGTTAACAGATGTTAATAGCCAATATCTAAAGGATCCACAAATTACTCAACATTGGACACAATGCAGAACCACTGAAGCCAGCAGCAAGTCAGAGGATTGTATCAGAGGATTGTATGTAGACAAATGAAATGTTTGTGTCATCCAGGTCATAGTTGTCCCAAAGATGCTTTTTCAAGAGGCAACTGGACTTTCTTGTTTTTCCTTGAAGACGTTTCGCTTCTCATCCAAGAAACTTCTTCAGCTCTGACTGGATGGTGAGGGATGGAAGGATTTATACTTCTTGCAGACAACTGGTCATTTGCATTCTTTTAGAGAGTCATTGAGGCCACCTGGAGGTTTCTGCATCTCAAACTGAAGTGTAAATGATTTCTGTAGTCTGCAATTTTTCTAGAAATCTATTCATACTCCTGCACCATTCGAAGGGTGTTCATCCCTTCAAAGAAAAATAAGAAAGTCCAGTTGCCTTTTGAAAAAGCACCTTTGGGATAGATAAATGAAATAATTTGTCAACTTGCAAAGCGTTCAAGTTGCCATGTGCAGGAGGGAGGGAGAACTGATGGAGCTGACTTTATTTATTTATTTTATTTATTTATTTTTCATATTTGTATACCGCCCTACTCCCGAGGGACTCAGGGCGGTGAACAGCCATAAATAAATACAAAGACATACAAAAGTTAAAAACTATTAAAAAATATTAAATAATTTAGGATTAGGTTCAAAGATTAAAACATCCAATTTAACTAAAAGAGATTTAAAACCCAATTTAAAGCCAATTTAAAGGCCAATTTAAAAGGGAGAGTTAGGCCAGACCAGCCTGTTGGAATAAAAACGTTTTTAGGGCATGGCGGAAGATGCGTAGGTCTTGGATCCTCCGTATCTCCGGGGGGAGCTCGTTCCAGATGGCAGGTGCCCCCACAGAGAAGGCTCTCCTCCTGGGGGCCGCCAGTCGACATTGTTTGGCTGACGGCACCCCGAGGAGCCCCTCTCTATGGGAGCGAACTGGTTGGTGAGAGGCTACTAGTGGCAGGAGGCGGTCTCGTAACTACCCTGGTCCTGAGCCATGGAGCGCTCTAAAGGTAGTAACCAAAACCTTGAAGCGCACCCGGAAGACCACCGGGAGCCAGTGCAGCTCGCGCAGGAGGGGGGTCACATGAGAGCGCCACATTGCTCCCGTCACCACCCGCGCGGCCGCATTCTGGACCAGTTGGAGTCTCCGGGTGCTTCTCAAGGGGAGCCCCATGTAGAGAGCATTACAATAATCCAGGCGTGAGGTGACAAGGGCGTGAGTGACCGTGTGTAACGAGTCCCAATCCAGAAAGGGACGCAACTGGCGAATCAGGCGAACCTGATAAAAAGTCCTCCTGGCCACGGCCGTCATATGTTGTTCTAAAGACAGCCGCGAGTCTAGGAGGATGCCCAAGTTGCGAACCCCATCTGTGGGGGCCAACGACTCGCCCCCAATAGTCAGAGATGGTGCCAACTGACTATATCGGGACGACGGAAACCACAGCCACTCGGTCTTGGATGGGTTAAGCCTGAGTCTGTTCCTCCCCATCCAGATCCGTACGGCCTCCAGGCATTGGGACATCACCTCGAGGGCATCATTGGGGTGGTCTGGGGTGGAGATGTACAGCTGGGTGTCATCAGCGTACTGATGGTACTTCACCCCAAAACCACGGATGATCTCACCCAGTGGCTTCACATAAATGTTGAACAGAAGGGGCGAGAGGACCGATCCTTGTGGCACCCAACATATAAGGGGCCTCGGGGTCGACCTCTGATTGATTTCCCTAACTGAAACTACATTCCACAGATGCTTTTTTACCGCAATCAGTAGGAGAGTTTTGGGTTTCACAGCCAGCCAAAGTGGTTAATTGGAGAATATGATTTATGACATGGCCAGGGAGGATGGAAGAGACAGGGTCACAGGACAGGACAGAACAGAACAGAATAACAGAGTTGGAAATGATCTTTGAAGTCTTCTAATCCAACCCCAGGCTTAGGCAGAAAACACTATAACATGTCTAACATTAATACCTGGGAAGATCCTGGAAAAAATAATCAAAAAACAAATCTGTAAACATCTAGAAACAAATAAAATTATAACTAGTAGCCAGCACGGGTTTGATAAAAACAGATCATGCCAAACCAATCTTATTACATTCTTTGACAAAATGACTAAATTAGTAGAACAGCAAAACGCTGTAGACATAGTGTACTTAGATTTCAGCAAGGCATTTGACAAAGTAGACCACAACCTACTTCTTGGTAAACTAGAAAAATGTGGGATAGATAGCATCACCCCCAGATGGATTTGTAACTGATTGACAAACCGTACTCAACGAATAGTCCTTAATGGTACTACATCTACACGGAGGGAAGTAAACGGTACCACAAGGTTCCGTCTTAGACCCAGTACTCTTCAATATTTTCATAAATGACTTAGATGAGGGAATAGAAGGGGAACTCATCAAATTTGCAGATGATACTAAGCTGGCACAAATAGCCAACATCCCAGAAGACAAACTCAGGATCCAAAGAGATTTTGACAGACTTGAACAGTCATCACTTAAACATGAACCACCAGTGTGCAGCTGCCGCCAAAAAAGTTAATACAATTCTTGGTTTTATAAACAGAGGCATAGAATCAAAATCATGTGAAGTATTAGTACCGCTTAGTAAGGCCACACATGGAAGACTGCATCCAGTTTTGGTCACCACATTCTCCCCCCCCCCAAAAAATGTTGAGACTTTGGAAAAAGTGCAAAGAAGAGCAACTAAGATGATTAAAGGACTGGCGACAAAAACATATAAAAAACAGTTGCAGGAATTGAGTATGGCCAATCTAGAGAAAAGAAGGACTAGGTGTGACATGATAGCAGTATTCTAGTATTTGAGGGGCTGCCACAAAGAAGAGGGGGTCAACTTATTTTCCAAAGCACCAGAAGGCAAAACAAGAAATAATAGATAGAAACTAATCAAGGAGAGAAGCAACCTGGAATTAAGGAGAAACTTCCTAACAGTGTGGACAATTAACCAGTGGAACAGCTTGTCTTCAGAAGTTGTAAGTGCTTCATCAGTGGAAGTTTTTAAGAAAAGACTGGGCAGCCACCTATCTGCTGAATAGTTTAGGGTGAAATGGTTTAGGGTCTTGCTTGAGCAGGGGGTTGAACTAGAAGACCTCCAAGATCCCCAATCTATTCTGATTGAATCTAGCTGAAATATTCTCATGTGAGAAGTCAGTAACATATTTTATTTTGGCACATATTCTGTGTTACTAATAATTAGATAACCACAGAAATTCATTCATTAGGGGTTTTTCAATTCCCTAATTCATGGCACTAAAATTTGGCTGAAAACTAAAACAAAATTTGTGACAGTACTGTAATTAATAATTTGTAAAAACCTGATTTATTTAATTTATTAAGTTTGTTTGCTGCCCATCTCATCACAATTTTTATTCCAAATAGTTTCCCATTCATCTAAGTTTATATTGTGCCCTATATTTTTGGCCCAAGCGATCATCGGTTCTTTTACCACCTCCTCCGCTCTATCAAATCCTAACAAGTAACTATATAATCTGGATATTAATTTTCTTTCGGGGCCCATCAGCAATTTATCTAATTGATTTGGTTCTATGACAATACCAAATTCTTCCATATTTTTCTTATATCTGGATTGTATTTGTAACTATGGCCACCAATCAATGGGCATTCTCTCTTCTTTTAATACCTGATTACTTTTAAGTTTTCCTTGTTTGTCTAAAATTTCTGTGTATCTAAGTATTTTACTGATATCTACTATGTTGGGGTGGATCATAGTTTCCATGGTTGATAGCCAGCCTGGAATTTTCATATAATGCTTCCTCCTTACTTCTTCTCAAACTCGTATCAATGCATCTCTAATTTTATGTCTAAAAAAGTATGAATGTATCCTGTTCCTTTTGTCCCACATAAAAGCATGCCACCCCTTTTGTAGGTCGTATCCTTCCAGAGTTAAAATTCTTCTGTTCCTTAAATTGACCCAATCTCTTATCCAAACTAACATAGCTGCTTTATGATATATTTCCCACGCTGGAAGACCAAAACCACCTCTACATCTACTATCTTGAAGCGATCGTAATTTTATCCTTGCCTTTTTCCCAGACCAGATGAATTTAGTAGTAATTTTGTTGAGTTCTATGAAGAATTTTTTGTCTAATGGGATGGGTATTGTTTGAAATATATATAGTAGTTTAGGTAGGATATTCATCTTAATAGACGCTATCCTATCTAAAAGCGATATTTGTAACTTCTCCCACTTTTCCAGATCCCTTTTTATTTTTTGGACCAAAGCCACATAGTTATCTTCCTTTAGGGATGAACATCTCGCTGTTAACCATATCCCTAGGTATTTGATTTTTTTAACAATTTGTAAGTCCAATTCCTTTTCTAATTCTTTTTTCTGAATTATTAAGTTCTTAACTAACCTTTTAGTTTTCCCTTTGTTGATTTTAAGTACTGATACTTCCCTGTACATTCCTATTTCTTGTAATAAAACTGGGCCAGATTCCAGAGGTTCCTCAATGATAAATACTACATTGTCTGCAAAGGCCTGTGCCTTCTACAGGTGAAACTCAAAAAATTAGAATATCGTGCAAAAGTTCATTTATTTCAGTAATGCAACTTAAAAGGTGAAACTAATATATGAGATAGACTCATTACATGCAAAGCGAGATAGTTCAAGCCTTGATTTGTCATAATTTTGATGATTATGGCTTACAGCTCATGAAAACCCCAAATTCACAATCTCAGAAAATTAGAATATTACGTGAAATCAATAAAACAAGGATTGTACATAGAACAATATCGGACCTCTGAAAAGTATAAGCATGCATATGTACTCAGTACTTGGTTTGGGCCCCTTTTGCATCAATTACTGCCTCAATGTGGCGTGGCATGGATGCTATCAGCCTGTGGCACTGCTGAGGTGTTATGGAAGACCAGGATGCTTCAATAGCGGCTTTCAGCTCTTCTGCATTATTCGGTCTCATGTCTCTCATCTTTCTCTTGGCAATGCCCCATAGATTCTCTATGGGGTTCAGGTCAGGCGAGTTTGCTGGCCAATCAAGCACAGTAATCCCATGGTCATTGAACCAGGTTTTGGTAATTTTGGGAATGTGGGCAGGTGCCAAGTCCTGCTGGAAAATGAAGTCAGCATCCCCATAAAGCTCGTCTGTGGAAGGAAGCATGAAGTGCTCCAAAATCTCCTGGTAGACGGCTGCGTTGACCCTGGACTTAATGAAGCACAGTGGACCAACACCAGCAGATGACATGGCTCCCCAAATCAACGCAGACTGTGGAAACTTCACACTGGACTTCAAGAATCTTGCAGTGTGTGCCTCTCCATTCTTCCTCCAGACTCTGGGTCTTTGATTTCCAAATGAGATGCAAAAGTTGCTCTCATCAGAAAAGAGGACTTTGGACCACTGAGCAACAGACCAGTTCTTTTTTTCTTTAGCCCAGGTAAGACGCTTCTGACGTTTGTTGTTCAGGAGCGGCTTGACAAGAGGAATACGACATTTGAAGCCCATGTCCAGGATCCGTCTGTGTGTGGTGGCACTTGATACAGACTCCAGCCTCAGTCCACTCCTTGTGAAAGTCCCCAACACTTTTGAATGGCCTTTTCCTGACAATCTTCTCCAGGCTGCGGTCATCCCTGCTGCTTGTGTACCTTTTTCTTCCTCACTTTCCCCTTTCACATAACTTTCTATTAATGTGCTTTGATACAACACTTTGGAAACATCCAACTTCTTTTGCAATTACCTTTTGTGGCTTTCCCTCCTTATGGAGGGTGTCAATGATGGTTTTCTGCACAACTGTCAGGTCAGCAATCTTTCCCATGATTGTGATTCCTACTGAACCAGACTGAGAGACCATTTAAAGGCTCAGGAACCCTTTGCAGGTGTCATGGCTTAATTAGCTGATTAGAGTGGGACACTTTGAGCCTAGAATATTGAACCTTTTCACAATATTCTAATTTTCTGAGATTGTGAATTTGGGGTTTTCATGAGCTGTAAGCCATAATCATCAAAATTATGACAAATCAAGGCTTGAACTATCTCGCTTTGCATGTAATGAGTTTATCTCATATATTAGTTTCACCTTTTAAGTTGCATTACTGAAATAAATGAACTTTTGCACAATATTCTAATTTTTCAAGTTTCACCTGTATTCTTCTCTTTTAATTTTCATTCCCTTTACCTCATGATTTGCTCTAATTCTGTTTAATAGGATTTCTAATGTTAGAATAAATAGCAATGGTGACAATGGGCACCCTTGTCGTACCCCTTTATTTATCTGAAATGTAGTATCCCCATTCACTATTACCTTTGCCCTTTGTGACTTATATATTGCCTCTATCATGTTCTCAAATTTAGTTCCAAATTTCATTTGTTTAATTTGCCTAATCATAAATTGCCAATTCAAGTTATCAAAGGCTTTTTGGGCATCCAGAAAAACAAGAGCCACTTGTTACTCTGGATGAGCTTCATAGTATTCCAGGGTGTCTACAATTATTCTCATATTATCTCTTATTTGTCTATTGGGGAGAAAACCATTTTGATCAGGATGTATAGTACCATTTAGTATCTTTTTCAACCTCTCTGCAATTATGTTCATAAATATTTTATAGTCTGCGTTTAAAAGGGATATTGGTCTTTAATTTCTAATTTGACTCTTGTCTATACCTTCTTTCGGAAGTAGGGTTACGTATGCTTCCCTCCACGATTCTGGTATCTTTGCTTCATATAATTCTTCGTTGCAGATTTCCAATAATATTGGTTCTATAATTTCGTCCTATTTTTTATAGATTTCTCCTGGGAGACCATCCGGTCCTGGTTTCTTGTTATTCTTGAGTCTTAAAATTGCCGCTCTCAATTCTTTTGATGTTATTTCTTTATTCAACAATTCTCCCTTTTCCTCCCCTAATGGTATGATCTCTTCTTCCATTAAATAATTATCGATCTTCACCATTGATATTTCTTCTTTCTTATAAAGATCTGCATAGAATCTTTAAAATCTGCTATTTTCTTTTTCTCTTCCTCATTGTTTTGAATAGTCCCCATCGCATCATCTAGTTGTTGGATAATCCGATCTTCTCTCTCTTTTTTCAATTTGTAGGTCAACCACCTTCCGGTTTTGTTAGCATGTTCAAAATAAAATTGTTTTGAGTGTTTTAAGTTTTTTGCAATTTCCTCTTGCTCTAATAAATTTGTCACAAGGGTCAAAGTCTCTTTAATTCATCTCCTGGTTTTATTTGGAGTGGTTTCTCCAAATAAATAAATAAATAAATAAATAATTTTATTTCTATACCGCCCTTCTCCCGAAGGACTCAGGGCGGTGTACAGCCAATTTAAAAACACAACACACAACAATAATTAAAAATTAAAATAATTACATAGATTTGGCCGATTTAAAACCCCAAACATTTAAAATACCCCAATTAAAATTATTAAGTTGATAGCCCTGCCTGGCGGAACAACAGGGTCTTCAGTGCGCAACGAAACACTCGGAGGTCGGAGATCTTGCGTATATCTCCAATTTCTTCCAATAAGGTATTGTGCATCTTCCATTTTTCCTTATTTTTCTTTGCGTTGTATGCTTTGTAATCCCCCTTATGTAGGGTTTCATAGTATCTCATAAATTTGTTAGAGAGGTGTGTTGTTTTTTATTTTCTTTAAAAAATAATCTCAGTTCCTTCATTATCCTTTCTATATACCGTATTTTTCAGAGTATAAGATGCACCTTTTTCTCCCCTAAAAGGGGGTGAAAATTTAGGTGCCTCTTATACACTGAATGTAGCCCCGGCCACTCACTGGCCCCCACCCTTTGGCCTCTGACTCGCAGCAGTTACCTCCTTGCAAGCAAACAGCAAGAAAAAACAGCTCCTTTCAGCTTCAGCACAGCCTAATTAGCACAAGTTGATTGGATCGGCCTCCCGACTATCAATTGATTTACTCTCAGCTGTTTTGCGCAGGGCTCTACTGCTTGCTGCAAAAAGGTAAATTGTTGGAGCAGATTTTTTTTTCCTTGTGCTAATCAAGTTATGCTGAAAACAAAAATGAAAGTAAAGCAGGCTGTTGGCTGTTTGCTGCAACGAGGCAAAATTGCTCAGAGGCAGAGAGAATTTCTTTTTCTTCTTTTCCTCACCAAAAAAGGTAGGTGCGTCTTATACTCCGGTGCGTCTTATACTCCGAAAAATACGGCAGTCCTTTTCATTTAATATTTGAGGGTTTAACGTCCATCTTCTAATTCTTTTTTTTTTTTTGGGCCTTTCCATGTTACCTCAAGGGGGTTGTGATCTGCCCACGTATTTGGGGAAATCTCAATTTTTTCTATTCCTAAACCTAGTTCCCTATTCATCCACAACATATCAATTCTGGACCAAGATGCATGAGTAAAAAGTATATTTGTTTTCTTTTGAGTGAAGAGTTCTTCACATGTCTATTAAATTTAGATCAAAATTTAGATTAAAAAAACATTTTGGGTAATGTATTTCTTTTCTTCTTATTATCTTTACCACTGGCAGAGTCTTTTTTGGTATCTACTATCCCGTTATAGTCGCCCATGATACATATATTCCTATAACCTGTCATAATTATCTTTTCGTGTAATTTGTTATAATATTCCCTCTGATTTTTATTAGGCACATAAATAACTACTAACAAAATTGAAGTATACCCTCTCTTTATTTCCACCATTAAAGTTCTTCCCTTTGAGTCCACATAGATTTGTTTGGCTATTATTCCCACCTTAATATATATCACCACCCCTTTCTTTTTCTTCTCTGATAAAGCTGTATATAATTTCCCTAGCTTGCTATATTCCAAATATTTTTCATCCTGCTTCCGAATATGTACCTCCTGGAGGCATATTATATCTGCTTTTTGCTTAATTAACTTTGTGAATATTTGTCTTCTTTTTGCTATTGTATTTAATTCATTTACGTTTATTGATATGAGCTTCCAGTCTTCCATTCTTTAGTCTATCTACCTAGTGTTAGTATATATTTGCCCTTGTAATCCTTTGAATTCTTGTTTTACTACCTTTTATTTCTTGGTTTTCTTTTTTTTTTCTTTTTCTTCTTTTCTGGGGCTCCTTCTTTGGCATCTCATTGGTGTGACAGTTCTTCTTCCTGGCTTATGGTCTCCACCTCATCTTTGCTGCTCTGCTCTTCGTTTCCCGTCAGTTGATCAAGGAAATCTTGTGCCATCACTAAACTGTCTATTTTTATCTTCTTGCCTTGCCATGTGACAAGCATCCCTTTCAGAAGTATCCATCTAAACATAATATTTCGTTTGTTCAATTGTATAGCCAGGAAGCGATAGTCTTTACACTGCTCTCGAACTCTTCTAGGAACTTGTTTCAAGGTGGTGATTTCCTTTCCCCTGTAAATCATAGGTTCTTCTTTGGTTATATTGTATATTATGTCACAGACCCTCTTTCTAACAAATCTGATATGGACCTCTCTAGGCAGTTTATGGCGTCTGGCGTAATTCGTTTGAACTTGATACACCTCATCTATTTCCGTCACGATTTCTTGTTTATCCCTCTGTAAATATTCTGCTATAATCTCTGCCATTATCTGTCCAAGATCTTCATCTTTTGCTTCAATCATGTTTTGGAATCTCAAATAGAACGATGTCCTGTCCATTTCCAGCTGAATCACAGAGTCCTCAAAGTCTTTATTTAGGGCCATCATCTTCTGATCTCCCTGATCCAATTTTTTTTCATTTTGCTCAGCCTTAGCTTCTACAATTTTTATTTTCTGTTCATTCTTCTGAATTGCTTCCTGGATTGAGTTCATTTTACTATCTAATTTTTGAATATCGACTTTCATTTCACCATGGTTGCTGAACATCGTTTCTTCCATCTTTACCATTGTCTCTTGAATCAGCGTCAGGATGGCTTGCATTGTTTGCATATTTGGAGCCATAGTAGATTTTTCCGCCTTTGAAGGCCCCTCCATCGATCATTGGTTTGAAGGAGACACCACTGTTGGATTCAATGCTGTTTTTTTCCTTGCCTTTAAAGTTGTTGTTGTAAGACTGATCATCTCTTTCAATTCTTTGCTTTGCTCTCCCAAAATCTTATAAATATTTTT
Organism: Pantherophis guttatus; assembly: GCF_059756535.1. Lineage (NCBI taxonomy): Eukaryota > Metazoa > Chordata > Lepidosauria > Squamata > Colubridae > Pantherophis > Pantherophis guttatus. Next base: position 74,051,626 of record NC_142067.1, read on the forward strand.
CCACGCTGTCATCAACCAAATACTATCTACTTGTTTTTATTATTGTTGTTATTATTTTTCATTATTATTATTATTAATATAGCTATAAATATACAAAAGTGCAGGTATGATAAATAACAATATCAATACTCTATTATACTATAGAGTATATTACTCTATAATATACTCTATTATACTAATTAATCAAACTAACTTAGGTCACTGAACAAGTCTATATGTATATCAATTTTAGAATCAAAACTAGCAATTAGGATTAGGGTATCTATTAGCAGTCAAGTAGATATATATCTCAAGTTAATTCAAAAATATAAATCTCGACTTCCGGTTTCCTCGTCTTCGGCGGCGGCGGAGCCTTTTGAAGCTCCGCCAGCCCCGCCGCTTGTAGAGCCGCTTCGCGACTAAGAAGCGGCTCGAAAACTTCAAAATCCTTAGGATTTTTGAAGAGAGATTGCAGGGTACAGGTTGAGCCCCTGCAACCCCCCCCAGGGAATAGGGGAGGGAACAGGAGCGGCTCCCGTTCAACCTGCTGGACTCCGGGCGGCGTGGGACAAGTCTGCTTTTGCAGAACAAGCCGGCTACAGGAAACTTCAAATTTAAAGGAAAGGAACCAGCCTTAACAAGCAGCATATTTTTACTTGAACCCTGAAACTCGGAATCGCAAGTATTAGAGTTTTCTTGGCTTTCTAATCTGAACGAAAAAATGCGGATGAGTGAAAGTGAACTGTAAAAACATGGCGCTTAGCCTCAGAGTTAACGAGCTGGCGAGTGTGGATTGCTGAACTCATCTTGCTTTGTTACAAAGTTTCTAAATTGTTACGAAGTTGCTTCGCTGGTAACAAGAGAATAAGAGAGAAATTTCTCCTTTTTTAATACTGGACTTTGCTTTACTTTACTTTTTATTTGAATAAATCTGGGGGACTTTCTCAGAAGTGTTTGTGGAGGTGGGAGAGGAAGAAGAACTTCCTTTTTTAGTAAAACTAGCTTACGTGGCAGGATGGCCTCAAAGAAGCAGGAAGTGAAGGCAACAGGAGGTGGATCTCCCACACATAAAACACAGCCTCCCCCTGAACAACAGATACAGACTCAGAAAAAAGATTTTGACGTGGGAGATTTAAAAGAATTTATTTCTAAAATTCTGGATGACAAATTTCAAAAATCTCAACAGGAGATAGATGATAAACTTCAAAAGTCACACCAGGAATTTATGCAGGAAATTAATGAAGTTAAAGATATGGTGAAACAGAATCAAAACAAGGTGACCAAAAAAATATCAGAAGTGGCGTCTGGCCTGGCAGAATTTATTATTAAAGTTGATTCTAAAGTTGAAGAATTTAAATCAGAAGTTAATGTTAAGATGAAAGACAATGATTATAAAATTGCTGATGTTGACAATAAAATGCAAAGAGTTGAAAATGAAATCGTGATGGTACAATTCAGGGCAATGGAGTTTGCAATACGGCTTCGAGGAATTCGAGAAGAGGATAGACAGGATTTGAGACAGGTTTGTTCTGAGGCTCTGGCCAAGATTTTATAAGTTAATCCTGATGTGGTTTTTCACAAAATAGATAAAATTTACAGAGTGAATTCTTGGGTAGCCAGACAAAGACAATTGCCCAGAGATGTGGTCATATATTTTACAGATAGAGAAATAAGAAATGACATCCTGCAAAAATCCTTCTACACCTCTGTGCAAGTGGGGGGCTCACGAATTGGAATTTATAAAGAATTACCTCCTAAAATGCTGAAAACCAGAAAAGAATCTGGCTTTCTTGTTAAAGAATTGCAGAATCAACAGATACCATTTCGGTGGGATGCCCCAGTTGGTATAATTCTGAGATACAAGGGAGAAAGATACCGTTTGAACACCGTGGAGAAGGCAGAGCACTTTTACACTACTATTCTTAAGGAAAGAACACCATCCCCACGTACATCTACAGTTTTGGAGATTAAGGAGAGTGATGAGAAGCAACCTCAACGAGAATTGCAAGAACAATCTAAGCAGGAACCAGAGGAAATGCAAGGCGCAGAAGGAGGTTTTCTGGATGAGCCTTTGCTGGAATCTTCTCCAATCTTGGACCCGGTTCGGATGATCGAAGTTAAGGATCAACGTATAACTCGAGCTCAATCTAAATTACTTAAACAAAAGCAACATCAACAGGAAAGACAAGACAAGAAGGGAGCTAAGACTACTACACAAGAGACTGGAGCCATGGGGGGAGCGACTCCGAAGATTTTGGATGATATTCGGTTATTCTGCTCTTTGCTCCAGAAAGATGAAGATGATGCTTAAGTGTTTATCTTGGAATGTGAATGGGTTGAATTCAGCGCAGAAAAGGAGGAAATTATTTACATATTTGAAACAATTTAATAATGATATAATTTGTCTACAAGAAACGCATATTACAGTTCAAGATCAAAAATATTTGATAAACTCCAAATTAGGAATACATTTTATATCTTCAACGTTGCAAAAAAAGAATGGTGTGGTTATCTATGTAAATAAGAAATTTACGGCTAAAGTTATAGAAACAGATGAAGATGGTAGGTTTGTAGCAATTGAATTACTTACAACATATGGTCAAATCCTTTTGATAGGAATTTATGCTCCCAACCAACAACAGGATTATTTCTATAAAATGTTACATACTAAAATACTACAATGGGATTATAGATCTATTTTAATCATGGGAGACTGGAATGGAGTAATAGACTCTAAATTAGACAAAAGGAGTTCAGCGAAATCTAGGATTAGGTTACCTCAGACCTTTTTTGATATGAAAGAAGATTTGGAACTAAAAGATATTTGGAGAATACATAACCCAAAAGAACTGGACTATACTTTTTATTCAGATAGACATAGATCCTTCTCTAGGATTGATTTCATTTTGTTGTCAGATGATCTACTTGTTAAGACAAAAAGAACAAAGATTTTTCCAAGAACTTTGACTGACCATAGCCCAGTATGGATAGAAATTGAGATGGATAAGATTGAGAGACGTTCTTGGAGATTAAATGAGAACTTGTTCAGATATGAAAAAAACACAACAGAACTTAAAAAGCATTTGAAAGAATTTTTTGAAATAAATTTGAATAAAGGTACCCCAATAGAAATTGTGTGGGATGCAAGCAAAGCCTATATGAGAGGGGTGCTTATCCATATGAACTCTAAACATAGACTGTTTCGACAAAAGAAAAGATCTGAATTGGAAATAGAAATAAAGAATAAAGAACAGTTACTTATTAAAAACCCAACAGATGAAAGAATATGCGGTGCTATAAAACTCTTGAAAGATCAATTCCAAATGCTTATGGCGGAACAAGTAGCAACAAACTTACAATATGCGAAGCATAATACATTTTGTAACGCTAATAAACCGGGCAGATGATTGGCTTACACATTGAGGAAAAAATAAAGTATACGGACTATTGATAGTATTGATATTGGAGGGAAAGAAATTTTTCAACAAAAATTAATTAAAGAAGCTTTTGTGGACTATTATACCAAATTATATGCCAAAGAGGAGGTGCAGAATGGACTTATAGAAAAATATTTAAATGATAAAAGAGTTACAAAAATTACTGATCAACAAAAGGAAAGAATGAATTATCCTATAACAGAGGAGGAGATAATAGTAGCAATTAAACAGTTAAAAACAGCCAAAGCTCCTGGCACAGATGGTTTGACCGCAGTGTATTACAAAACTTTGCAAGCTGAAATGGTGGAACAACTCAGAGATTTATTTTGCATATTCAACAAGGGGGTAAAATACCCCCATCATGGACAACAGCTTACATATCTTTGATACCAAAAGAACAAGTCGGTCCTAAAAAACCAGAGAACTATAGACCAATATCTCTTTTGAATACAGATTATAAAATCTATGCGAAAGTATTAGCCAACAGGTTGATGCCAGTAATCCAAAAGGTGATTCATGATGATCAAGCGGGATTTATCGAGGGCAGACACATGAAGGATAATGTAAGGCAAGTAATAGATTTATTGGAATATCTTGAGAAGAATAAACAGATTCCTGCAGTGCTGGTCTTTTTGGATGCAGAGAAGGCCTTTGATAGAGTGGACTGGAATTTTCTACTAAAGACTTTAAAAAAGATGGATTTGGGGGATCAATTTATACAGGCGATTTCAGCAATTTACCAAGAGCAAAAGGCACAGATCATTATTAATGGAAGTTTGACAACAGAGTTCAAAATCGAAAAAGGAACAAGACAGGGATGTCCGTTGTCCCCACTTTTATTTATTTTAACACTAGAAGTCTTGCTAATTACAATACGGGACTCTAATATCTTGAAAGGTATAATGATTAGGCAAGAGGATTACAGAATAAAGGCATTTGCAGACGATCTGGTTGTTACCCTATCACAACCAATGGAATCAATAATCCTGATGAAGGACATTATACAAGACTATGGTAAAGTTTCAGGTTTTAGACTGAATCCAAAAAAGACTAAAATGATAGCTAAAAACATGACACAAGATCGTAAACATGAGCTTGAAAGAAGGGCAGGTTTTTGAGATTGTACCTAAGGTAAAATATCTAGGAGTTCAGGTTGCAGAATCAAACATGAAATTGTTTCAAAATAATTATGAGGTGTTGTGGCGAGAGGTGCAGAAAGATATGGAGACTTGGGGCTTCCGGTTTGCTCTTCGTAGCCACCAGACGGTCTCTCGGGACCGCCAGCCCCTTCGCCTGTAAAGATCACCTGTACAGCGCAAAGGCGGCTCGAAAAACCCCATTTCCAGGAGGAAATGTGGGATAGAGCAGGTGAGTGTAGGTAGAGCTCTCCGTAGCCCCCAGGGTTTTTTTTTTACTCTTGGGGGCGGGCGGAGGAAGCTCCCTATAGCACTCGCCGCCCGCTCCGGGCGTTGGGAGACTTCTGCCTTTTTGCAGAACAAGGCTACGAAGACAAGCTTTTTAAGATATTTAACAGATTAACTAAAGATGATGAGATTTGGATCTGGACCTGTGACCCTAAATCGCAAGTATTAATACTTATTTTGCAAAGGATATTCAACAAAGTAAAAAAGACCTTTTAAAATGGCGATTGCCGAAACTGGAGCAGGGAAGCTGAAAAGAAAAAGTCCTTCCGTTTCTTATTAAGTTACAAAGTAGCAGAATAAATGCTCCTGGCTACATTTGAAGGGATATGAGCTGGACCTGTGACCCTCAATTGCAAGTATCTCATTTATTTTATAACAATTATTGAAGAAGGAAAAGGAAAAGGAAAAAAGAATCTTTAAAAAGGGCGATTGCCGAGGCTTGAGAAGGGGCTGAAAGGGAGAGTCCTTCCGTTTCCTATTGAGATACAAAGTAGCTGAATAAATATTTTTGGTTACACTTGAAAATAAAGCTCTACTTTTGTGTTTTTTCTCTTCCTGGAGATTTGATATTGATCTTGGTTGGAAAGAAGTTTTTTTTTCTCTGCTGCCTCTCTTTTCTTTTTTTTTTTTAAAAAATAGTTTGTCTGTGTTGAAATATGGCATTAAAGCCGGACAAACAAGCAATGGGGGGGGGGGGGTTCCCCCATTAACAAATTACGTGACCAAGTTTTAAAGCTCCAGTCTCAGAAAACTGATTTTAATATAATTGAATTTCTTTTGGAGGAGATTGTAAGAAGGGATGAGATTGTGAATCAGAACTTTGAAAAATTTAAGCAGGAAATTAAAGAATTAGTGCAATTAAAGTTTGATATTCTGGATCGAAAGATTATAAAAATGGCTAATGGCTTTGTAGAATTTATGATTAAGTTGGATGAAAATACTAACTTATTAGAGTCTAAAGTGGAAGAAATTGAGGACAATTTGGATAATAAAATACAAAAAATTGAAAATGATTTGACAAACATTCAAGACAATAGCTCAGAAGAAAAACCTAAAATGGAGGTTGAACAAAAGTCTTGTAATGCAGAAAATTTACAACAACGGATTGAAAGAGAGGTCCTAATGGTGCATTACAATTTTACAGAATATGCGATCAGACTCAGAGGTTTGCAGGAAAATAACAGAGATGATTTAAGGAAAATATCTTCTGAAATTCTGGCTGGGATTTTAAAGGTTCAACCTGAGGAAGTGTTTTGTAGGATTGACAGAGTGTTCAGAATAAACTCCTGGATTGCAAAGCAAAGGCAATTGCCTAGAGATGTGGTGATTTATTTTATAGATAAAGAAATTAGGAATAATGTTGTGCAAAATTCCTTCAATTCTACTTTGCAATTGTATGGAAGAAAGATATGGATCTACAAAGAGCTCCCCCCCAAGATGTTAACGGAAAGGAAGAAATTTGGTTTTCTGGTGACTGAGTTAAAATACAGAAATATTCCATTTAGGTGGGATGCCCCAGTTGGCATAATATTGAGATATCAAGGAGAAAGATACCAATTAGATACTGTTGAAAAAGCGGAAGAATTTTATCAAAAATTTTTGAAAATGAACTTAACATCTATAGGCATAATACAGGATAAGCAGAAGGAGTTGGAAATAAAGGGAAAACATCGAATTACAGAGGTTGCGGTAGACAAATTGCCTTTGGATTCTCTCGATACCCCAGCTGGATTATCTACAAATATGAGAGAAGCGGCATCTGATTTCAACGTGATGATTCACCAAGTTAAAGACAAGTATGGAAATCAATTAGCTGATATACAATTGGCAAAAAAGAAATATGAGATACAAAAACAAAACCAACAAGATCAACTTATAAAGCAGAATGAAAACCGATCAGTTGATATACAACTTGTAGAAAGGAAAACAGGATGGAAATTAAACCCACAAAAAGAAAAGAAAAAAAGAAATAGGTCTCATAAAAACAGAAATTTCTAAATTAAGCAATGGTGAAGCCAGTGTTTTTAAAAAAATGAATGAATATGTGAAAAGATAGTGGAGGCGAAGTATTGGTTAATATCATCCTGAGGACAGTGACAGACCTCTGCAATGCCGTAATTTTGGGATGTGAAAAGAGCCTTAAACTGTTGGATTTGAATTATCTATTTTGGATTTCTTTCTTGTATTGATAAATATATTATAACTATTCTGAGCTACAAGGCAAGAGAGCTACGTTGGGGCATGCAGAAGATCTGGTTGTTACCCATTAGGATGATGGGAATTAATAATCCTGATGAAAGCCACAATTACAACTATATGGAATATAATCATAATGTCACTCGGGTGGTTGTTTTTACTTTTATATATATATGAGGATATTCATTACTGATGGGGGCAGATGATGACTGAAGACTTTGAACAAACTGTTGCACCAGGATGCTACGTTACCCAATTATGGATGAGAGACTCAACAATCCAGTGGAAAGACATCAAAGAAGATATTATATGGATTATAAATTTAAAGTTATTGTCTTTTCTTTTTTTAAATAACGGAATATATACATATATATATATATATATATATATATATATATATATATATATATATATATATATTAGCAGAGTGGGCAGTGGATTAAAGATATTAAGAATTGTTGTGCATGGTAATTTTGTAGGAAAGTGGGTGGAAATATGTTAGTCTACTGATGGATTAGTTTAAGAAAAGGGATGTTTAAGTGATATATTTAGGGCAGTGGAGGAAATGGATAGAGTCGAATAAATGTTAAATTAGGATTTATGGGGAAGGCTGCTTTGAAATGTTATATTAATATACACAAAGAATAAATGTTAAAGTAGGATCTATTATACAGTCTTAAAGTGGAAGGTTGCTTTGAAATGTTGTAATAATATATAGATATAAGTTTTGGGGAGGACAAAAAGGGCAGATTATTGCTAAATTGGGAGTTATAATAATATTATGCTAAACTAGAAGTTATCATACAATGTTATAGCAGACTGCTTTTTTTTGAAATGTATGGTAAAAGGGGAAAGTAACAATATTAATAATATTTTTAGTAAGTAAGGGTCAGTATATAGAGGAGGGAGTAAGGCGATGTTAAAGTATTATGTAATCTGTTATGAATTAGGTTTTTGGTGTGAAGAAGTCACGGGGGGATGGGTGGCGAGGGGGGGTTAGGGAGGAGGGGGGAAGGAAAAAAAGGGGAAAAATTTGTATTTGAAAACTTTTTCAATAAAAAAAAAAAAGATATGGAGACTTGGAAAAAACTGCAGCTGTCTTTACTTGGAAGAATAGCAGCAGTTAAGATGAACATATTGCCAAGATTTCTTTTTTTGTTTCAAATGATTCCAGTGCTCAAAAGTGATAAACAATTGAAAGTCTGGCAAACTGGAGTGAATAAGTTTGTCTGGAACGAGAAAAAGCCGAGAGTGAAATTGAAAATTATGCAAGATGTTCCAGAAAGAGGAGGTCTTAAACTTCCAAACCTACAGTTATATTATGATGCAGCAGCTTTAACCTTAACAAGTGATTGGTTTGGAAGGAAAAAGACTGGAATATTGAATGCAGAAAGTTTTGATCTTGAATTTGGATGGCATGCTTACTTATTCTATGATGACAAATTTGATAAAGTATTTAAAAGTCATATACTTAGAGACTCTTTGATGAGAGTTTGGAAGAAGCACCGATTCAAATGGGATTATAAAATACCGCTATGGCTGGATCTTGGTCATATTTTGTGGAATACAAATATAATGTCACTCGGGGGGTTTTTATACAAAGAGGTTCTTTTTACAGATGCGGGCAGATGGCAGCTGAAGACATTGCAGACACTGTTGGACGAAGGGATTAATTTAACTTGGTTACAATATAATCAATTACAATTGAGATGGAAAGAGGACCAAAAAACTGGTATTATGTTGCATGAGGAAGAATTGGTTAGACATATAAAAGTCCAATGCATATCAAAAGGCTTTATAATGTTTTGCTAGAAAGGGATTCAGAAACTGAATTAGTTAAAGATTGTATGATTAAGTGGGCACAAAATTTTGAAGAACCAGTGATGTTGGAAACATGGGAAAAAATTTGGGTTCAGAATGTTAAATTTACACAGTCGCAGAACCTGAGGGAAAATTTTTATAAAATGTTTTATAGATGGCATTTAGATCCCAAAAAGTTGTCATGTATGTACCCTAATGTGCAGCCAAAATGTTGGAGATGTGAATGTTTGGATGCTACGTATTATCATGTTTGGTGGACCTGTAGGAAAGTTAAGGCTTTTTGGATAAAAATTTGGTGGGTCATGCAGAATGTTTTGAAGAAAAAAATTCAATTCTCTCCACAATTGTTTTTACTGGGTATAGTTAAGGGTTTTACATCGGGTGAAACAAAACTGATATTGTATATGATAACAGCAGCAAGATTGTTGATAGGTAAATATTGGAAAAATGAAGCTTTGCCCACTATTGAGGAATGGACTTTGAAGATGGCCAGTTTTGCAGAGATGGCGAAGATTTCAGCATACTTAAAAGATTGTTCACAAGAGACTTATGAATGGGAATGGAAAAGGTGGATAGAATATGTTCAGAACAAATATCAAACTAGAAAGTATCAAATAGCTTTTATTTGAAAATAATGTATTAGAAATATTTTAATGTAATGAGGGTAAAAAGAAAAACTATAAAGGGGAGGGAGGGGTTCAAGTTTTTACATAAGTTTTATATTAAGGGTTTTTTTTTTTGTTTTTTGTTTATCTTTCTTTACCAGATATGAGTATAATATAGGGAAGTCTGGGGGGAGGGGAGGGTTAGGGAGGGTTAGGGAGGTTGGGAAGTTTGGGGTGGGTGGTGGTGGTGGGGAAAAGGGGTGAAAATGTAATTGTAAAACTTTTGCAATAAAAAAAAATATATAAATCTCAATTTATACTAAGTTAAACAAATTAATATCAATTATCAATACTTCAAATATTCACAAAATCTATATTATCTATATCTAATATTGTCAGCCTCCGCCTTTACTGCTTTGGCTGCCATAGTAACGGGAGGGGGGAGAGCTAGGTAGCATGGGGGGGGGAAGCATGCTGGAGGAATCTGGAGGAATCAAAAATAATAGTTAAGCCACTGGACTCTATCTTTGAAGCTGCTGTCGGGTCAACGGTCATGGTATTCCTGATTGATGATGCTGCCAGACGTGTGCTTCCACCTGACCCCTGAGAGACCTTTGGATTGGATGATTTACAGTGGACAGTGGGAGGGGATGCTTTCTATATGCAATTTTCGCGCTTGTTGCCTTAGATTCTGCTTTCCTTTGGTTGTGTTCACTTCATTTTCTAGTAAAAGTACCTTTCTCTATAAACAATGGAGTTTGGGTCATTGTTTCCTGGACTTTGAAGGAAGCACAGCTGACAAATATCTATAAACTGTTTACACTCTTTTTAAGGTATAAATTTTATCAATATTACTACTGTCTAATATTTGCAATTAATATAATTATAATATAATTATTACCAGATATAAATGTAATTAAATCTTCAAGATTAATTCACAATTATTCATTTGATCACTAAGAAAGTTATAAAATGGATTAAATATACATTAAGATTCAGACAATCAATTTCTTAGGGGTACAAATCTTATGTCTTCTCCAGTGCCTTCTTTCAAATACCGCTCTTGACTCCTCCCAAGTCTCTTGTGCTTTGGCAGTGTAGTTAGTATATATATTTTATAGGTTTTATATAGTTCCTTGGATCACTTTTCTTCCCCCTTGCACTTTGATTTTGCCTCATTGTCCTTTGGATCCTCTATTCGAAAGTTCACTTGGAACAAAAAGAAATTCTTTCCTTTCTTTTACAATTCAAGCAGTCGTCCAATTGGCTCCTCTTATTGTTGAAACACGACAATGTCAGCCCTCACTTCTTCTCCTTTCGATTCCGATCCAGTCCTTTTCTGTTGCTCTACTATACCAGCTCTCTCTCCTTCTTCGTCTTCTATTTCCTTTTCTCACCAGTTATCAATAATTTTGCCGCACCTTCAGTCTTCACACTTTTCTCCTCGTCGCTGTCTTAATAGTTAGATGTAATATGCTGACTCATTGGGTCCAGATAGCTACTGAGCAGGGTGATAGGCTGATTGGCTGCAGCAGAGGGGTCAGGAAAGAAAATTTATCCAGGGAGCAGGGGGATAACAAGAAGGGCAATGCAATTGAAATAATGAGTGGGAGGGGCAGGTATGACGGGCGCAGGGGACCATATCATGTGTTGGGGGTGCACATATGCTGTTTACGAGCAATTGCGCACTCCGGTCCCCAATGCGTGACTCGTGGCCTAGGTTGTGCAGAGTCTCAGGCCCAGGGTCCACGGCTGATGTTGTGTAATGCCAGGTCGGTTGTTAATAAAGCCCCCCTCATCTGTGATCTTATATTGGAGGGGGGTGCGGACCTGGCAGGTATTACGGAGACCTGGTTGGGCCAAGAGGGGGGGTCCCCCCTCGTTGAAATGTGCCCACCAGGTTTCCGTGCATTTCATCAGCCAAGGGCCCAGGGGAGGGGTGGGGGAGTGGCGGTGATTATTAGGGAGAGTCTTTTTCCAAGGGAGACCACTGTTCCTCAGATAGCCGGATGTGAGTCCCTCTTTGTGAAGTGGGGCCGTGGGGTGCAGATGGGTTTGCTGACTGCCTGGCTCCCTGCCACGTGGCAGCGGCCCTACCCGAGCTACTCGATGTCATCGCCGGGGTGGCGGTGGATACCCCCAGACTTATTGTCATGGGGGATTTCAACCTTCCATCCGCGGGTGAGGCGTCAGAGGTGGTTCGGGAGTTCATGGCTTCCATGACGGCCATGGACCTGACCCAGTTAGTTCAAGGCCCCACTCACATAGGAGGACACACTCTGGACTTGATTTTCATCTCTGGTCAGTGGTTGAATGATCTTGGTAGAGGGGACTTAGATATTAAACCCTTGTCATGGACAGATCATTCGCTCCTTCACTTGGACTTTCCTACCGCTTCCCCCTGCCGCAGGGAGACGGAACCGACCAAATGGTTCCGTCCCAGGCGCCTGATGGATCCAGAAAGGTTCCTGACGGAGCTTGGGCCGTTTCCTGAGACTCTGACACACAACTTGACTGAAGAGCTGGTGGCCGCCTGGGAGAGTGCGGCCGCCGGAGCTTTGGATCGTGTCGTGCCTTTGCGGCCTCTGACCCGATGCCGATCTCAATTGGCTCCTTGGTTCTCTGAGGAGCTGAGAGAGATGAAGCGTCGGAAAAGATGCCTAGAGAGCATTTGGAGGACTAGTCATTCTGATTCCGACCGGACACAGGTGAGGTCTTATATCAAGACCTACCTAGTGGCGATAAAAGCGGCGAAATCTAACCATTTTTCCGCTCTTATCGCATCTGCAGAGAACCGCCCAGCCGCCCTGTTTAGGGTGACCCACTCCCTTCTTCGGGGGGGAGTGCGGGAGGATCCCTTGCAGGGTCGAGCTGAGGATTTTGTGCAATTCCTGCACGATAAAGTCACTCGGATTCGGGAAGGCTTGGACTCCGACTGGGTGAGTCCGGGGGAGGAGACGAGGGTAGGTCTTGAGAATATTACCTAGGAGGAGTTTGATCCTGTGGCTCCCGAGGATGTGGACAGGGTTCTGGGTAGGATTAGTGCAGCCACATGTTTATTGGACCCGTGTCCCTCCTGGTTGGTACTGGCCTCCCGGGAGGTTACATGAGGCTGGCTCCAGGGGATTATAACTGCTTCTCTGAGTGAGGGTGCCTTTCCCGCCGCCTTGAAAGAGGCGGTGGTGAGGCCCCTACTCAAGAAGCCTTCCCTGGACCCGGCTGAATTAGCTAACTACCATCCGGTCTCCAACCTTCGTTTTGTGGCGAAGGTTGTTGAGAGTGTGGTGGCACGACAACTGCCCAGGCAGCTGGATGAAGCTATCTATCTGGACCCGTACCAGTCGGGCTTCAGGCAGGGGCACAGCACAGAAACGGCATTGGTCGCGTTGGTGGATGATCTCTGGAGGGCTAGGGACAGGGGTTGCTCCTCTGTCCTAGTCCTATTAGATCTCTCCGCGGCTTTTGATACCATCGACCATGGTATCATGCTGCAGCGGTTGAGAGGGTTAGGAATAGGGGGCACCATTCTGCGGTGGTTCTCCTTCCTCTCCGGCCGCTCGCAGTTCGTGTTGGCAGGGGGGCAGAGGTCGACCTCGAGGCATCTCGCATGGGGAGTGCCACAGGGGTCGGTTGTCTCACCTCTTCTGTTCAACATTTATGTGAAGCCACTGGGTGAGATCATCCGTGGTTTTGGGGTGAAGTGTCATCTGTACGCTGATGATACTCAGCTGTACATCTCCACCCCAGACCACCCCAACGATGCCCTTGATGTGATGTCTCGCTGCCTGGAGGCCGTGAGGGTCTGGATGGGGAGGAACAGGCTCAGACTCAACCCATCCAAGACCGAGTGGCTGTGGCTGCCGGCGTCCCGATATAGTCAGCAGGTGCCATCACTGACTATTGGGGGTGAATCTTTGCCCCCCACAGAGAGGGCTCACAATCTGGGTGTCCTCCTGGACGCACGGCTGTCTTTAGAAGAGCATATGATGGCCGTGGCCAGGGGGGCCTTTTATCAGGTTCGCCTGATCCGCCAGTTGCAGCCCTTTCTGGACCGGGACACCTTGCGCATGGTCACTCATGCCCTTGTCACCTCCCGGCTGGACTATTGTAATGCTCTCTACATGGGGCTCCCCTTGAAGAGCACTCGGAGGCTCCAACTGGTCCAGAATGCGGCCGCGCGGGTGGTTATGGGCGCAACTCGTTGTGCCCGCGTGACACCCCTCCTGCGCGAGCTGCACTGGCTCCCAGTGGTCTTCCGGGTGCGATTCAAGGTGTTGGTCACCACCTTTAAAGCGCTCCATGGCATAGGACCCGGGTACTTTCGAGACCGCCTTCTTCCACCAATAGCCTCCCACCGACCAGTCCGTTCCCACAGAGAGGGTCTCCTCAGGGTGCCATCAGCCAAGTTATGTCAGCTGGCGACACCCAGGGGGAGGGCCTTCTCTGTGGGAGCCCCAGCCCTGTGGAATGAACTGCCCCCGGAAATACATAAGATCTCCGACCTCCGGGTGTTTCGCTGTGCACTGAAGACCCTGTTGTTCCGCCAGGCAGGGCTATTAACATAATAATTTTAAATTGGGGTATTTTAATTTTTGGGGTTTTAAATCGGCCAAATCTATTTAATTATTTTAATTTTTAATTATTGTTGTGTCCTGTGTTTTTAAATTGGCTGTACACCGCCCTGAGTCCTTCAGGAGAAGGGCGGTATAGAAATAAAATTATTATTATTATTATTATTATTATTATTATTATTATTATTATTATTATTATTATTATTATTATTATTATTATTATTTCTCCTTCCGCCAAATCGCCGCTCGCTCTCTCCCTGGAAATCTTTTAACCAGCTAAGACCGGACTCAGTTCTTCGAAACGATCTTTAATCTTGCGGTATTCAAGGTAGTCACTTAAAATGACACTTTCTGCAGTAAAAATCTTCTCTTCCCTGTACTCACTGGCTCATCGCAGCCTCAGGTCTGCCGTAACAAGCTGTCAGACACATTTGTGCTGGTTCGACAGGGGTGTCCATTCGTGCAACGAGTGATCGCCCTTCACTTCGCCACGCTCTGGACTCTCCCTCTAGTCTGCAATGCCCTCCAGCCTTTCTGCACCCTGAAGGGTCCCCAAAATGCAAAAAATTCGAGGTTAGAGAACAGAAACCATTCTCTTTCCACCACCCTGTTGCGATATCGCCAACCGGAAGTCCATATATTTCATCTTAGTCAATTTACAAAGATACATACACTTTTAGTTTTGAAGCAGGTCACTATTTCAAATTTTCTAAGGATGACTTTAAATGTATTTAAAGGCTTCTCTGATAAGTGGCAAACTGCAATCAACAGAGATTTCAATTCAAATCTTTCCATAAGAGCTAAAAATATATTTTTCTTTATGACTCATGATGGAATGATCATTGCATTATAAAAATTCTAATTCCTGCCTTAGAATAGCTGGCTTTCCAAATAATATAATGCCCAGGCCTCGTATCCTAATAGTGATTAGTGTTTCATTGTTAAGACCAGGGGTGGGTTCTACTTACCTTTACTACTGGTTCACAACGGGAGTGTGCTTGTGTGCTCGCTTCGCTCGCACTTCTATGCATGCGCAGAAGCTTCTGCGCATGCGCAGATCGTCCATTATGACGTCTGGGTGAAGCCTCCCACTGCTTTTACTACCGGTTTGCAAGAACCAGACAAAACCGGGAGCAACCCACCACTGGTTAAGACTCTCTGGGTTCAGAAGAGCACAGTGTATACAGTATATCCTGGTTAGTTATGAAACTGAAACCAAAAAGAAATTAGATATTTCAACAATATAAATCATAAAGTACTTACAAGAAAGAAAGTTATAGGTTTTGGAATGAACTTCATAGTTCCTAGATTTGATTATTGAAAATCTGTGGGGAGATCTCAAACACATATGGTAACTAAAGAGATCGAAGGATATTTGTGAACTAAAAAGAATTGCAAGAAAGAGTAGGAACAAGAATAGAAACATCCTGTCTATAAAAAAATAAATAAAAGAATGTAGTTTAGGTTTAGGTTTAGGTTTTATTTGATTTGTATACCGCCCTACTCCCGAAGGACTCAGGGCGGTGAACAGCCAACAATAAAATACATAAATACACAAAATTTAAAAACCCGATAAAATCAAATTAAACTTTTTGGCCCAGACAAATTAAAATACCCCAATAATTTAAAAACAGATTAAAATTTACATATTTTAAAAAGGGAAGAGATCAGGCCAAGCCCGCTTGATGGAATAAAAAGGTCTTCACAGCACGGCGGAAGGAACGCAGATCTGGGATCCTCCGTATCTCCGGGGGGAGCTCATTCCAGATGGTAGGTGCCCCCACAGAGAAGGCTCTCCCCCTAGGGGCCGCCAGTCGACACTGTTTGGCTGACGGCACCCGGAGGAGTCCCTCTCTATGGGAGCGTACTGGCCGGTGGGAGGCTATTGGTGGTAGTAGGCGGTCCCGTAAATAACCAGGCCCTAAGCCATGGAGCGCTTTAAAGGTGGTAACCAAAACCTTGAAGCGTACCCGGAAGACCACCGGGAGCCAGTGCAGCTCGCGCAGGAGAGGTGTTACATGGGAGCGCCATGTCGCTCCCATTACCACCCGCGCGGCCGCACTCTGCGCCAGTTGGAGCCTCCGGGTGCTCCTCAAGGGGAGCCCCATGTAGAGAGCATTACAATAGTCCAGGCGGGAGGTGACGAGGGCATGAGTGACCGTGCGTAACGAGTCCCGATCCAGAAAGGGACGCAACTGGCGAATCAGGCGGACCTGATAAAAAATCCTCCCGGTCACGGCCGTCAAGTGCTCTTCTAAAGACAGCCGTGAATCCAGGAGGACGCCCAAGTTGCGAGCCCTCTCCGTGGGGGCCAATGATTCGCCCCCAATAGTCAGTGATGGTGTCAACTGGCTATATTGGGACGTCGGAAACCACAGCCACTCGGTCTTGGATGGGTTGAGCCTGAGCCTGTTCCTCCCCATCCAGATCCGTACGGCCTCCAGGCACCGGGACATCACTTCAAGGGCATCGTTGGGGTGATCCGGGGTGGAGATGTACAGCTGGGTGTCATCAGCGTACTGATGGTACTCCACCCCGAAACCACGGATGATCTCGCCCAGCGGCTTCACATAAATGTTGAACAGGAGAGGTGAGAGGACCGACCCTTGCGGCACCCCACATATGAGGGGCCTCGGGGTCGACCTCTGTCCCCCTGTCAACACGGACTGCGACCGGTCAGAGAGAAAGGAGGAGAACCACCGCAACACAGTGCCTCCCACCCCTAACTCTTCCAACCGGTGCAGCATGATACCATGGTCGATGGTATCAAAAGCCGCTGAGAGATCTAACAGGACCAGGACAGAGGAGCACCCCCTGTAGTAATGAAAGCTGCTGTTTCTTCCAAAGGGATATTACAAAGTACTGACTCTTTTGTACTTGCCCTGTTTAGTTTTCTTAACTGAAGTCTTTAAAGAAGTGCATTGCACTCAAATTTGCAAAAAGAAGTTGGTTACCTCTTGTTTCATACAGAGTTCACTGAGACATACAATAGAATCAGGGACATCTAAATGATTGTCAGTAACTGCACTATTGCCCTTCTTCAAGGCATCTGGTATCTTCTTCCTGCACATAATTAATTTTCTATAACTTTGGATTTATTCAGGCAATCTCTTTTAGGTTGATCAAGTTAATAATGATAAAGATATAGAGGTATAGTAATTGCTAAATATATAAACTCTAAAATTCATTCATGTCTCAAACACATTTATCTCCCAAAATCAGAACTTGGTATTTTGATTCCAGAGAACCTCAGAAACTTGATACAGCACATATCTAACACCATTAATTGGGCAAGATCAAACCCAGATAAAGCAGCTGTTTTTCAATCCCCTAATTCATGGCACTAAAATTTGGCTGAAAACTAAAACAAATTTTGTGACAATACTGTAATTAATAATTTGTAAAAACCTGATTTATTTAATTTATTAAGTTTGTTTGCTGCCCATCTCACCACAAGACGACTTTTATACAAATAATCCCCAACCGTCTTTAACTTATAACTTCCCACACTAAAAATGTGAAAGAATAAAAATTCCTTCCCTCTCTTTTGTTGATGTCATTGTGCTCCTACCAGAACCTTTTGCAGCCCTTAGATACTGCAAGAAATGTTGAAAATCTGTCCATTCTCCTTTTATTATATAACACTTTTTACTATCTATT
Organism: Pantherophis guttatus; assembly: GCF_059756535.1. Classification (NCBI taxonomy): domain Eukaryota; kingdom Metazoa; phylum Chordata; class Lepidosauria; order Squamata; family Colubridae; genus Pantherophis; species Pantherophis guttatus. The sequence continues at coordinate 74,069,319 of NC_142067.1, forward strand.
TTCTAAACTTTGGCTAATCCAGTTCATTATCTATAGATTTCCTAAAATAAAAGGGTTATCTGGATTCTAGGGTACTAGAAAGGGTATTAAAGAACAATCTTTATAGTTCATTTCCATACTTCATAGCAAGAGTAGACTCTGTCATCTAGAAAATGCTCTAGCAGATTGAATAACACTATTCTTTAAAATGGAAGCCATTCACTATCTCAACATTGTCCATAAAGATATAATATAAACCGTTACGTTAACAACTTCCTTCTAATCAATAAATTAAACAGAGAAATATAGTTTTGCACATAATTTATACCTTCATGACATATTACACCATGATAAACAGGAACCTAGGTTACCCAAGGCTAGAGCGAATACCCAAGTATTATATATTTTGTTTCGGATACCAAGTTCACTTCATGTAGAAAATAATGTTATTTGTCTGGACTTCCTAACAATTATAATTCATATTATTCTTTATTACTTCTGTATTCAGTTAATTGCATTTATTTATATTCATTATCTGTTAATATATTTTTATAATAACAATAACTAGTGTTATTATTCTTGGAAATTGCATTGTAGATAAGTAAGATCAGTGTTAGTTTTGGAAAAACAATTCGAGAAATATGTAGTTCTTTATTCCTCTTGTTTTGCTTTTATAATTAAGCTTCTGTTCTTCATTTGCTTTAAATATAGCTTTATCAAATTCAACACATGCCTGTTTCAAATGAATATACTAGTGTATATTATTGCTAACCCGTTTAATTAAGATTCATTATCTTGAAAACTAGAAAAGGTAATTCTTTATTTCCTTGATTGTAACTACATGACCAAAGAATTCTACAATACATTTTGCACCAATACACTTTGCCCTGGATTTGTGTTAAATATGCAAATGGAGTTTAAGCAGAATATATTTTAGTTCGTTAAAAAAATAAAAATAAAAAACAAAGGACAGAGCAACAAGTTTATAGTTAGAAAAGATCCAGGCATTATATTGTGCTCACAGTTACAGTGGGGCAAAAAAGTATTTAGTCAGCCACCAATTGTGCAAGTTCTCCCACTTAAAAAGATGAGAGAGGCCTGTAATTGTCATCATAGGTAGACCTCAACTATGAGAGACAAAATGAGAAAATAAATCCAGACAATCACATTGTCTGATTTGGAAAGAATTTATGTTGCAATATTTTCAGGATCAGACTCAATAAAGATAATAGGAGTTAGAGCTTTAAATATATTTCTTTTTAATTATGATAGGCATTCTATATTCACTGAATATTCAAGGTAGAAGCAACGAGAATGGTGAGGGTGGCTCCTTATATATACAAGGGGTGGAGCTAGGAATGGGAGTGGTAAGTTATGAATACATTAAAGTCCAAAGAATAAGTTAACCTCTGATGTTCCATATATACATTATTTACACATTGGAGAATAAGGCATTTACATCTGACAAATCCCCCTCTAAATGCCGGTTCGTTACACAACACCAATTACATTCTGATTCAGGACAATATAATACATATAATTTAGAAGTTAAATATTTGTGTTGTTTAGAAGGTAAGGGTTTTGTTAATATGTCAGCTAATTGTTCAGAAGTATCGCAATGTATTGCTTTAATGAATCCGTCTTGAGACAGTTGTCTCACATGTTTAAACTTTATATCAATATGCCTGGACCTTTGTCCAATTGCATCGGATCTGGATATTTCAATGGCCGCTTTATTGTCTTCATGCATAATAAATGGTAAAGTGGGTTTCTTCCAAACATCAGTGATCAGATCATTGAACCATACAAGGTTATTTGCAGCCTTGGACAAACAAACATATTCCGCTTCTGTAGTAGAAGTGGCTACTAGTTCTTGTTTACCAGTATACCAGTAAACTGGACAATCATTCAATAGAAAAACATAACCAGAAGTACTCTTTCTGCATGATGTATCACCAGCCCAATCTGCATCAGCATAACAAGTAATTTTTGGTTCTCTGTCATTATTGGGTTCCAGCATTAAACAAAAATCTAATGTACCCTTCAGATATCTTAGAATTCTTTTGACAGCTTCCCAATGATACAAGGTTGGTTTACTAACATATCTTGACAATAGATTGAGAGGTAATGCAATATCTGGCCTAGTCCAATTAGATATATAAAGGAGTGAACCTATAACTGATCTGTAAAATGTGTTGTCTTTAAACTCAGGGGAAGATTCATCAGTGTTTCTAAGAAAATCAGTTTGCATAGGGGTGTCACAGGTTTTGGCATTATTTAAGTTACATTTGTTTAGGAGTTCGATGATTTTGTCTTTCTGTGTAAGTTTGAATCCCCTTTTAGTTTTGTTAATTTGCACACCAAGGTATTTATTCACTTTACCCAGAGATTTCAGTGAGAAGTGTTCATTTAACTTATTTACAAAGATTTCCCTGCTCTCTTTATGCTTTCCAATGTATAAAATATCGTCCACGTAAATTAATACAAATTCAATATGATCATTACTCTTTTTTACAAAGAAACAATTATCAGCAGTGGTGGCGTTGAAATCCATGGTCTTAAGTACTTTTACCAAGCAATCGTACCATCTTTTGCCGGATTGCTTTAATCCGTACAGACTCTTATTTAATAACCAAATTTCGTTCTTATTAGTGTATTGACTGTGTGGTGCTCTTACATATATTTCCTTATCTAATTTTGCATGTAAGTATGCGGTCTGTATGTCATATTGGAATACGTCCAGATTGAGTGCAGATGCTACTACAAGGGCTGTTTTGACACTCTCTGTTCTCACTGTGGGTGAATATGTATCAGTATAGTCTTCTGGATATTTTTGTGCATAGCCTTGTGCAACTAGTCTAGCCTTGTATAAGGTATTGCCTCCTTCTAAGTTCTTAATTTTATAAATCCACCTGGTACCTATAATTGTTTTATCCTTAGGTGCGATCGCAGGTGTGAATACATTTAATCCTCGTAAACTTTCCATCTCTTTTTCCATAGCTAGTTCCCATTTTTCTCTTTCTTCATGTGGAAGTTTCAATACTTCTTCATATGTATTAGGTGTTATTTGTTCTCCATTCATATGCATTATGTAATCTTTGTATTTATTTGGTATTTGGTTTCTATTGTTTCTAATAGTTCTTTCAGGCTTGCTATGGTTATCATGCAAATATCTAGCTTCCTTTTTTGTTAATGTGTCTGTCTTTATTTTATGCTGACTATTAGTCCAAGTTTTGGTTTTGTTCTTACTTTTGTTAATATTTTGATTTTCTGTTGTTCCTTCCTCGCAAGATATCGTATCTTTACATTTATTAGGAAATATTTCATTAAGGTGCAATTTTGACCAATTGGCCTGTTCATGGAACACAGCTGTTCTGGATACTATAAATTTGTTATTACTATCAATAAATCTGTACCCTTTGGTTCCAGTTTCGTATCCCATGAATCTTAATCTCCTGGATACGTTTTCTCCCTTTCTCCTCAATTGTTTAGGTATGTGTACGTCTGCAGTGACTCCAAATATGTGCATGTGTGATAATTTGGGTTTTCTATTGTACATCACCTCATATGGTGTCTTATTCACAATACTGGACCAGGTTCTATTTTGAGTGTAATTCGAATAATGTAATGCCTCTGACCAAAATTGTTTGCCTAAACCAGCATCCTCTAATGTGCACCTAATCATGGTTTGTAGTGTGGAATTTTTCCTCTCTGCGACTCCATTTTGAAATGCAGAAAAGGGATTGGACGTGAAATGTAACATTCCTCTATCCTTTAACCATTGGGAGAATTCTTTAGACATGAACTCACATCCCCTATCTGTCATAATTTGCTTTATTCTGATATTATGTTGTGTTTCTATACGTTTGTAGAATTCCTTAAATTTCTGAAATGTTTCATCCTTGTGCTTTAATGTGTAAACAAAACCATATCTGCTGTAGTCATCCACTATTGTTAGGAAGTAACGTTTTCTATAGGTAATTGAGGGACTTAATGGACCAACTAAGTCCATATGTACCAAATCAAAAATATTGTTAGTTGATCTGTTAGATTTTTTTGGTCTGGGACTGGTTTTTAGTTTGGTGGATTTACATACTGAGCATTCCAAATAATTTTCACAATTTTTTATTTTGACACCTTCTGCGTGTTCAGTCATTTTTTGTACTACAGGAAAGCTTGCATGTCCTAACTTCCTGTGTAAGATGTGAGCACACTCATCATGAATTGGTTTACCTATTTTTGGTTTCTTTTCCTTGTATGTATTTTTGTGATCATGAGTTATTCTACACTCATCATTGTCACTGTTACTGACATTTTCATCATCTGCTTCAATACAATCTTCCATATTTGAATCAATGTTATGTAAACACCTTTCTTTAGTTATCAGATAGGGTAGACCTCCTTTTATCATTACAGTACCTATATTTGTTTTGTTCTTTTCTATAGTTGCTTTCCCTTTTGAGAAAACTATATTGATATCAGATTCTCTGCTTAATTTTATGGCACTTAGTATGTTGTGAGGTATTTCTGGGATTAATAATACCCCCTCTATTTTCCCTAGACCAGGCAAGGTCACATTTCCTTTGCCTAGTACTTGAACCTTTTCTTGATTAGCTACCTTTATCACAAACTTATCTTCTATAAATGAAGATAATATACTTTTGTTGTTGGTGGTGTGATTTGTTGCACCAGAATCAATAAGCCAATTGTTATTCTCATCCTGCTGTGTTCTGGTGCTGTCTTGTTTATTTAGTCCATTCAGTGACCCAGATTTCCTCTCTTTTGAATTTTCTCTACCCCCTCTACCTTCTTTGTAATTTGGTGGACTTCTATATTTGTGTCTATCTGTGGAAGATTGTCTGTAATTATATTTGCTCCTATATTCTGGCCTATGTCTCTCTCTTGAGACTTTGGGACAGTCTCTTCTACTATGTTCCCTGGATCCACAATTGTAGCATCTAAAGGCCTCATTATGTTTATCTTGAAAGACTACTTTCCTAAAAGGTTTGTGGTCTGTTTGGTTACTGGATCGATTTTTTCTTGAATTGTCTTCTGCTATCAATTTGTTAGATAGACTTTCTATGGATAAATATCCCAAATTAATGGTATCTAAGTGTGACATAAAGCTATCCCATGATGGATCAAGTGAATTGATAATAACACTTTTCATTGTTTGATCTGAAATCACTTCCCCCCTCAATTGTAGCTCAGCTCTTATTTTGTTTAGATTTATCAAATGCTCACTTATAGAAACCCCTGGTTTTACTCTAGAGGAAAAGAAATCCTTAGACATTCTTGTGGTTGTAGCTACGCTATCGCTGTGAAATAGATTAAACATGCATTGAATTATTTCTGATACAGTTAGGTTTGGTTTGATGCTATGATACATTACAGGAGACACGCTAGATATTATTATGAAAAATGCTCTATGATGTAAACAATCTATTTTTAAAGTCCAAGGTCTTCTTGGAGGGCTAGTTATAAAGAATAGTAAATTTTCTTTCATGAAAATAACCTGAAGCTGTTGATACCACTCTTGTAAATTGATGCCATCAATTCTAAGTTTTGGGAAGTCACTGGGTAAGTTACCTACATTATTCTGTCCATTACTTACAACCTGGGGCAGTCCGTGATCTCTCAAGTGCAGGAAATTACAGAACGGCATTGGGATGCTTGCAATGAGTCTGCGCGGTTCTCTGGCCAGTTCAAGTCCTTCTGGTTCGTCTACGTAGTTTCGCACATGCGCGTTGCTCATTTCTTCTTTGGTGGCATCGTGGAAGGTTCTCTCCCTTTCAGCTCTCTCGATCCGCTCCTCCTCAGATGAGTCGGTCTCTGGCTCGGTTTTTGGGGTTCTGGTGGTGGCGACGGTTCTTTTCTTCTTTTTGTGTGCGTTGGTATTCGATCTTGTCTGTGGTGTAGGGCGAAATCGGCATGGCTCTCTGGGCTCGGGCGTCGTCGCTTTCGAAGTCAGGATGGGAGCGTGCAGGTCTTGAGTCGCCGGTTTGATTTCTTGCTTCTTCGTAGATGTCTTGGTAATTTTCAGTCTTGGCCCAAAAGCAGCAAAAAGTGTTTTCATTGCTGATTTTACTTGAGATTTTGTTAAATCGTCTTCACTTTCTGATTTTGTATCATCTGAAGAGTTTGAGACTTCTTTCTCACTTTCTTCGTCTGATAGTGTTTTTCGCGCCAGAAATTTTGAACTGAGCGTTTTGATTGGCTCTGCTCCATTCTCTTTTGAAGTTCGTTGAAACCAAGATGGCTGCCATTCTAAATTTCGCGCGGGATCACATCTTTTCTTTTTAACAACTATTTTCTCAGTAGTCATCTCACTTACGGTTTTTTGATCTTTGGGTTTTTCTTTAATGACGTTTTTCTCTCTCGCTGCTCCGCTGTTCTTCAGCATCTCCTGGAGGTCCGCGATGAGACTTTCATCATTCTTTTGGCTTTTTAGTATCTTTAATATCTCTGACCTGAGTTCGTTATTTTCTATTTTGATTTCTTTCTGGTCATTATTTTCACTCATTAGTTCTTCTTCTTCAGTGGTGTATTCTTCGGATTCTCTCGAAATCGCATTGGTGGATTCGTTGATCATCTCTTGATCAGTTTCTATTTCTTTGCTGTAGGCCCTGGTGTTGGGCCTATCTTTCTTGGACATTTTTAATTACTTATTGAGTCAATTAACCATCCTCTGCTACCAGATTGTTGCAATATTTTCAGGATCAGACTCAATAAAGATAATAGGAGTTAGAGCTTTAAATATATTTCTTTTTAATTATGATAGGCATTCTATATTCACTGAATATTCAAGGTAGAAGCAACGAGAATGGTGAGGGTGGCTCCTTATATATACAAGGGGTGGAGCTAGGAATGGGAGTGGTAAGTTATGAATACATTAAAGTCCAAAGAATAAGTTAACCTCTGATGTTCCATATATACATTATTTACACATTGGAGAATAAGGCATTTACATCTGACAATTTATTTGCAAATTATGGTGGAAAATAAGTATTTGGTCACCTACAAACAAGCAAGATTTCTGGCTGTCACAGACCTGTAACTTCTTCTTTAAGAGGCTCCTCTGTCCTCCACTCATTACCTGTATTAATGGCACCTGTTTGAACTTGTTATCAGTATAAAAGACACCTGTCCACAACCTCAAACAGTCACACTCCAAACTCCACTATGGTGAAGACCAAAGAGCTGTCGAAGGACACCAGAAACAAAATTGTAGACCTGCACCAGGCTGGGAAGACTGAATCTGCAATAGGCAAGCAGCTTGGTGTGAAGAAATCAACTGTGGGAGCAATAATTAGAAAATGGAAGACATACAAGACCACTGATAATCTCCCTCGATCTGGGGCTCCACGCAAGATCTCACCCCGTGGGTTCAAAATGATCACGAGAACGGTGAGCAAAAATCCCAGAACCACACGGGGGGACCTAGTGAATGACCTGCAGAGAGCTGGGACCAACGTAACAAAGGCTACCATCAGTAACACACTACGCCGCCAGGGACTCAGATCCTGCAGTGCCAGACGTGTCCCCCTGCTTAAGCCAGTACATGTCTGGGCCCGTCTGAAGTTTGCTAGAGAGCATTTGGATGATCCAGAAGAGGATTGGGAGAATGTCATATGGTCAGATGAAGCTCAAAGTAGAACTGTTTGGTAGAAACACAACTCGTCGTGTTTGGAGGAGAGAGAATGCTAAATTGCATCCAAAGAACACCATACCTACTGTGAAGCATGGGGGTGGCAACATCATGCTTTGGGGCTGTTTCTCTGCAAAGGGACCAGGACGACTGATCCGTGTACAGGAAAGAATGAATGGGGCCATGTATCGTGAGATTTTGAGTGCAAACCTTCTTCCATCAGCAAGGGCATTGAAAATGAAACGTGGCTGGGTCTTTTAGCATGACAATGATCCCAAACACACCGCCCGGGCAACGAAGGAGTGGCTTCGTAAGAAGCATTTCAAGGTCCTGGAGTGGCTTAGCCAGTCTCCAGATCTCAACCCCATAGAAAATCTTTGGAGGGAGTTGAAAGTCCGTGTTGCCCAGCGACAGCCCCAAAACATCACTGCTCTAGAGGAGATCTTCATGGAGGAATGGGCCAACATACCAGCAACAGTGTGTGCCAACCTTGTGAAGACTTACAGAAAACGTTTGATCTCTGTCATTGCCAACAAAGGATATATAACGAAGTATTGAGATGAACTTTTGATATTGACCAAATACTTATTTTCCACCATAATTTGCAAATAAATTCTTTCCAAATCAGACAATGTGATTGTCTGGATTTGTTTTCTCATTTTGTCTCTCATAGTTGAGGTCTACCTATGATGACAATTACAGGCCTCTCTCATCTTTTTAAGTGGGAGAACTTGCACAATTGGTGGCTGACTAAATACTTTTTTGCCCCACTGGTATGTAATCTAATGCTAGATTTTGTAGAGGAAAAAATAATTTTATTTTTGCAATTTTTTCCTCATTATTCAAGATAAGCAACTTTAATAATATTGCCTTTAAATGATTCTCAATTATATTGGGCATAATTTAATGCACGGAGAGGTAGTAGTAAATAACATCTTTCAACAATACCTTTAACATCATCAAACAATATCTGCCTATCCCATGTCCTTGGGAAGAAATCAATAGGTGAATAAAAATGCCAAATCCAGTCCAAACATCTTGCTGACTACGAGACCAACCACAATAACAACTGGAGAAATTCATGAAATACAAAGACATGCAAACAGAAGTAGAATGACTGTGGCAAAAGAAAGCACAAATAGTACTACTAATAATAGGAGCCTTGGATGCAATCTCAAAACAACAGGAGCACCACATTGACATTAACAAAAGCATCATAAATCAATTGCAAAAAGCAGCTTTACTTGGACGCAGCTTACATCCAGTGACAATTCTTTTAATTTCATAAAATAACATCTGTCTATCTCAGGTCTTTGGGAAGGATTCGATAAGTGGATTAAAGTATATCAGGCCCAGCTCTAGCGCAACATAGAACAGTTTAGCCAAAGTTCAGTTCTTTATCTGCTTACATTGACTAGACAGAATCTTGAAAGATTAAACATTTACTACTATTCTCCAATGGACATACCCTGGGAAATTCTAGTAGCTATCCTAATTCTCTCCTCTGTCTCCTATTCAGGTTGTGTTGTCTCTTATCTCACCCCTCTCCTTGGAATGTGCTCCCCTCATTCCTGAAAAACTACTACTTCATTGGAGTGTATCATACCATCTCTCTCTGTGTGTATGTACCATCCTTTACAAAATGCCAAATCAAGTCTAAACATCTGGATGACCATATGACCAATAAAAATAATAACCAACTATAATAATTTATTACATTTATATGTCACCTGACCCCCAGCAATATGAAAAGATGCCAGATGGGAAGCAAAGTATTCAGATGCACTGCAACAAATATTGTCCCTAACCACTTTTGCTAGTAGCACTGACTTGGAAAGTATTTCCCAGCCATAGAAGAATGTCTGGGGAAGAATCAATGTGTTTGCTGTACAGTTTTTATTTTATTTTATTTTTATTATTCATATTTCTATGCCGCCCACTCTCTGAGGACTCTGGGCAGCTTACACCAAAGACAGTATACTAAATAGCATATTGCCCCCAACAATCTGGGTCCTCATTTTACCCACCTCAGAAGGATGGAAGGCTGAGTCAACCTTGAGCCGGTGAGATTTGATCCGCTGATCTGCTGAACTAGCAGTCAGCTGAAGTAGCTGCAGTACTACACTCTAACCACTGTGCCACCTCAGCTCTTATTTAGCAATACAGTACATATATGCTCATTTGTTTATTAATCATATCAATCCATTTACTTTAGCTTAATAAACCACATTGCAGTAGTATGAACAGGCATTTATGTCTGAATTATAAACCAAAAATTCATAACATTATTTCCAGAATTCATAGAAATTATCTATGGAAAACCCACAAATGAAAAATGAATAAAAACATTTCTATTACACCAATATTAGAAGTGGTATCTATAGCCTTATAATCAGTAACTATTAATAACATTGCACTCTATCATACATTCATTATTGTAAACTGGCTTATTTCTGGGTTATCATATTTTGAAAATCAGCTAATTTGTAAATCATGGATTGGATTGTCAAAATAGTTTCACATATGATTTATTCAGTAATTACAGTTGTAAATTAGTGCTATTTCTGAACTCAGATGCAATGAATTCAGTCCTCATTGTCCAAGCTGGTGTCCATCACTACATCTGAGTAGAAAATATTTCAGCTTTACCATGAATATATAAATAAACATTCTCCTGAATCTTCCAACATTCATCTTCACTAGATATCCTAGTTTCTAGTAATATAAAAGAAAGAAGAAACGTAAGTCTATCCCAATATGCTGATTTTTTTATTATTTCTAATTGTACCCAATATGAATCTGCAGTTTTTATAATGCCAAACACTAAATGTTTTCATAAAATATTTGGCACATCCCAAGTATTTAAATCCTGTTAGCTCAGATTACAATAGGACTATTGCACATAAAAGGATTTTTTTATCCATGTATATTAATTTACATTTGCATATACTGAACTGAATTCGCCGTTTGCCTTTGTTTATAAATATCCTAAAAATTGAATATATACTCATTTCATTGGTCTACCTAGTTCCAGATCCATTCTAGTATTTAAAAACTTCCACTGTGACAATTGTTCATTTCTGTTTTTCACTTTATCCACTTACCAATAAATAAAACATCTCTTTTCATCCAATGATTGCTCAGTTAGTTCAGGTTTTTTTTTATAAGGAACTTCATTAAAATGCTTTTGAAAGGCCAAATAAACAATATACAGTTTATTCAAATTATTTTATCCGTGTGCGTCTTAATATTCTCAAACCTGTAATAGGTTAATGAGATTTGTCCTTCTATATTCTAACACTTTTATCTACAATTACACTCTTAAGTACAGACTAATAGATCCAGAATACAATGGAACTTTTATTTCTGGCTTATCTGGACAAAGGCCTCTGATAAAACAGTAAGGACTCGATTCCTTATACCAGGGGTCTCAAACTCTATTTCATTGAGAGGCATCAGGGATGTGGTTGACCTCGGGGGACATGGCTGCGGTGGGCGTGGCCAGTTTGAAATTGCTTGTGTCGGGTGGCACCTGTGGTGGCCCAAGTGGGCCTGGGAGGGATCCATTGTTCCCAGCGGAGGAAGGTGAGACCAGGGCGAGCGTCAAACCCTTGTCCACAAGAGAAGCCTCGCTGTCCCTCTCAGGCTACATGGAGGACCCCCAGACAGCAGCACAGGATGCCCGGAGCCCTGGGCAGTGGAGGGCAAGCACCCAGCCCAGACCTCGAGTTCCCAGGGCACCAGGACCCCACAGTCCAGCCCAGCCCAGCCCAGCCCTGCTTCACTAAGTCAGCACCTGACTGCATTTACCTCCTCCTTGAGGCTGCTGCTGTTATGCTCTATCTCTCTTCCCTCTTTCTTTCTTCTTCCTTCCCCTCTTTCCTTTTTCCTTCCTTGCTCTCTTCCCCTCTTTCCTTCTTTTTCTTTGTCGTTCCTCTTTCCCCTTCTCCTTTCCTGTCCCTTCTTGGATGCTCAAATGCAAAAGGGGAAACATTTCTCAATGGCTCCTTGCCTTGTGATCAAATGCCACTTTTGCTAGTAGTTTGTGGCCACTTAAAACAGGGGTCCCCAATCTTTTGGACCTCAGGGACCACCAAGTTCATAATTTTAAATCCCACGGACCACTAATATGAATTCCAGCACTCCACTTGCTGAAGCACCTGGACTCCCAGTGACGGGATGGGGTCCTTCAGGCACTCTCCCTCCTCTCTCTCTCTCTCTCATTCTGATTCTCTCTCTCTCTGATTCTTTCATTCTGTCTCTCTCTCTGATTATCTCTCTGATTCTCTCTCTTTCATTCTGCCTTTCTCTGTCTCTCTCTCTCACTCTCTCACTCTCTCTGATTCTCTGTCTCTCTCATCTCATGGGCCAGCCACTGTCTTGGGGCTGAGAGGAAGTCAAGCATCTCCCTGAGAGACCGAGGTGCACAGAGCACCAACAAGGGCCGGAAGAAGTGCGGGAGAGAAGCCCTACTTGAACTTGCACGGCATCAGCATTCGCCTTGGTATATTTGCCCCAGCCGGTGGCACAAAGCAGCCCTCATCTCCTGCTGCTTGGGACTTGGAGCGGTAAATGGTGACTGGTCCGGGGAGCAGCCGGATTTTGCTCTCCATTGCAGATGCCAGATCGGCCCCCTGCAAGCTCTCATCTCTCAAGGAGTGCTTCCTGAAGCGGCATGGGAAACTTTGGTTGGGCGACTCGAGAGACTTGCAGGGGGCTGATCTGATGTCCGCAATGGAGAGCAAAATCCGGTTGCTCCCCAGACCAACCGGCCAGTCCTGTGACTACTACAGTCCTACCCAGAGGCCTTGTAGAAGGAAAGATGTAGGCCCGAAAAGCGGCTGAACCTCCCCCCCACAAAGCAGCTGAGCGCGGCAAGCTCTTGGTCTTACCTTCCAGTTCCAATTCCTGTGGCTCGCACCGCTCTACTCAAGGTGAGGTTTGCACTCGGTCTTAAGAGTGGGGACTGGAAGCGCTGGTAGTGAGCACAGCACTGATCTACGTGGTGGTGGCCATCCGGGCTGGAATGTGGTTAGCCTTAGATATCACCCATGCAGTCACCCTGGAGACAGCTAGGTGCCACTCCCACCCCGCCCCCTGGGCACGCGCACAGGAGGCAGCGAGCACAGTCAGCCTGTGGGGCAAGATGATCCCCAGGGACGCAAGGCCTTGCACGTTCGCCTCCTTTGTACACAACCGGGGGACAGGGTGGGAGCCTGTCGGGGGACCCTTGCTGGCTCCAGAATGGTCCCATGGGTGAGATCTAAGGCTGACCACATTCCAGCCTAGATGGCCACTACCAGGTTGTAGCTCAGCACCCAGTCGGCCTGGGCCAGACAGAGACGCCACGGCATGGTCCTTCACTGTTTCCAGGGCGGCCCCATGGGCCAGATCTAACCGGATCTGGCCTGTGGGCCTTGTGTTTGACATGTCTGCCTTATACCTTTCCAATCCAATAGAATATTGAAAATAAGTTATGTAAAGTTGCTCAGGACTCTGCCTGCTTGGCTGTTCAATAAAAATGGAAAATAAAGGGACCAAATTTGGTGCTGGGTAACAAACCTGAACTTGAACAAGCTGAGTGTTGCAAAACAAAATATAAATTTTCTTAAATGAAAATTTAAGAAAATTACCTTATGCATCTGTTCTCTTATGAGCCAGCAGTGTGTAGCAGCAGCCAAAAAAACTAATACAATCCGGGCAGGGGTGAAATGCAACCAGTTTGGGCCGGTTCGCCTGAACTGGTAGTAAAAAAAAGCTTTAAAAAGTTTTTTAAAAGAAGTTCTGACAATCGCGAGTTGCTCAGCTGATTGTTGGAACTTTTTTTTTTTTTTTTTTTTACTTTTTAGGCATTTTTTTACTACCAGTTTGGGCAAATAGGTAGTAAAAAATGCTTTTAAAAAGTAAAAAAAAAGGCTCCGACGATCACAGCTGTGCCGTGCGATTGTCGGAACCTTTTTTAAAAATACCCTTTTTAAAGCATTTTTTACTACCTATTTGCCTGAGCCGGTAGTAAAAAATGCTTTTAAAGTTTTTAAAAAGGTTTCCATGCGCCCCACAGCTGATCACCCACCCACGCTGTTTTACTTATCTTCTCAAGCCTCTTTTTGGTGCGCATTGCGCATGTGTGCATGCAGCTTGCATTTGGTGCGCACTGCGCATGCATGCAGTGCACGTTTGGTGCATGGTGCGCATGCGTGGCCAGCGAACCGGTAGTAAACCAGTACAGATTTCACCATTGAATCCTGGGTTGTATAAACAGAGGCATAGAATCATGTGAAATATTAGTGCCGTTTTATAAAATCCTACTAAGACTACACCTGGAATACTGCAACCAATTTTGGTAACCATACTACAAAAAAGATGTTGGGGTTTTGGAAAAAGTTCAAAGAAGAGCAACTAAGATAATCAAAGGTTGGAGACTAAACCATACAAAGAACAGCTGCAGGTTTTGGGTTTGGCTAGTCTAAAGAAAAGAAGAATTAGGGGTGACATGATAGCAGTGTTCCAGTATTTGAGGGGCTGCCACAAAGGAGAAGGGGGTCAAATTATTCTCCAAAACACTGGAGGGTAGAACAAGAAACAATGGTTGGAAACTAATCAAAGAGAGAAGCAACTTGGAATTAAGGGGAAACTTCCTAAGAGGAAGGACAATTAACCGGTGGAACAGCTTGCCTTCAGAATCGTGGGCGCTCCATCACTGGCGGTTTTTAAGAAGAGACTGGACAGTCACTTGTCTGAAATGGTATAGGTTCTCCTACTTGAGCAGGGGGCTGGACTAGAAGACCTCCAAAGTCCCTTCCAGATCTGCTCTGCTCTATTTGTATTTCTATTCTATTTCTATTCCATTATTGTAATCTCAATTTCATAAAGTTAGGAGGGGGTGGTCTCTTCCTTCTTCAAGAAGCATTTGCTAGACCTAACCGTACTGGCCAATTTTTCTTCCATCTCTTTTTTTAGGGAAGGTTATTGAGGTGGGGCTATGATTACAAATGATCCTGAAAAAAACTGATTCTCCAGATTGTTTCAGAGAGGTTTCAAGCCTGGATGTAATATAGAGACAACGTTGGTTTCATTTGTTGATGGCCTTTGGTAGAGCCAGGATAGGGATAGTATAACCATCCTGGTTCTTTTTTATCTTGCTGTGATTTTTGATTGTATCAACTTTAGTATACTTCTGCTTCACCTGAAGGATTCGAAGTAGGAGGCACAGTGTAATATAGTTTTCCTCCTTTCTCTATGATTGAGTCCAGCCAGTGTTTTTAGAGGACAGTGATCTAACTTCCAATGTGTGGGGTACCTCAAGGCCCTAATTTTTGTTCATTCTGTTTAACATGGGCATAAAGCTACTGGTCAGATCATCCATCATTTTCAGATCAAAATTCACCAAAATGCAGATATATTGAATAATATATCTCAATTCAGTATCAGCCAAGGAATGTTCTCAAAGTTTTATCCAAGTATTTGGAGGATATGGGGAGCTAGATGGGAAGAGATTAAGGTTTGTCAGAGTGGAGGCTTAAATTTAACTCTGACCAGACTGAGTAGTTGTGGGCTTTTGGACCCTCAGGGGCAGGGAATTTTCATCTTTAGTCCCAAATGAGATTGCTCTTTCCCCTTCAGGTCTGTGCACAATTTGGGGGTTTCTTTAGCTCATAACTCCTGCTAAAATCCATCTTATGTACCATTTGCACACTTACCTGGAGCAGGGGCCCTTCGGACAAACTCACATATTTTGCTTATTTTATACATAAACTACCTCAATGTGCTCATTAAGGGGCTGCCTTTCAAAAGCACTCAGAAGCCATAGTTGGTCCAGAATGTAGTGGCATAGGCAATCATGTCTTGTCAGGGCCATTAAACCTTTGGCTTCGTGACCTATGCGATTTACCAATAAATTTCCAAATGCAATGGAATAAATGCTATAAGGCCTTTCATGACATAGGGCCTGTTATCTAAAGGACCATGTTTCTTCCATGACTTATGACCCATCTGTAAGGCTGGACAGAGTTGGCATGCTCCAGGTTCCATCAGTAAGCATAAATACTTGTTGAGACTTCGGAAGCATGCTTACTCAGTTATAGCACCTTCCCTCTTGAACACCATCCCCCTGAGATATGCCTGGCTCCTATTCTGGTCACATTCAAAAGAGTTCCTGCATTTTAACATAATTAAAGCAGGACATTAACAAAGTTGTGCAAAAAAGTGAAATAATAAAAGTATGGTAAGAAAGTTGGAAAATAAAGTACACAAAGTAGAATAGCTGTCTCCTTAGGCAAAATAGATGTGCAAATATGGCAACTGAAATATTAAAATCTATGTTGTATGACATACTATATTTGTTAGTTAGTTAGTTCCTTATTATAGTCATTGATGAGAATTCTGCGAGTTAATACAATAGTTTTTGTTTCAAGTGAAATAAAATGCAAATATAAAATTGTATTGAGATCTTTGAGTCAATCAAGATATCTTCAGTTTTACAGATAATATAAAACTGTCACTTTCAAGGAAACTGAATTGTACTGGTTTGTTGTTGGAATAGCTATAAATAAATTAAGCCAGATCTGCCTTGAGTGCTTGAACAGACACTGATGTTTTTATAGGTTTTATATTAGAGAACATGGGCTATAGAGTCAGTGTTGCTGTTTTTTCCATAAAAGGACATTCTTAGTTCATAAAGAATTTATTTATATTTTCCCTTGCAAACAGCTATTGTGAAAGGATGAAAATATGGTAAAATTAGTGCTGTATCTGAATTAGTTAAATTTCAGAGCAATGCTGAACAGAATAAAAGAGTTAATTAAGAATGTCATACAAAGCTATCAAGGAGACGGAATGCAAACTATATTGAACATGAATATCAGAATTTTAAATATTACTATTGATTTTAAAAGTATTTCTTAAATGAACAATCTTATGTAACTTCATTCAAGTTATCTGACTAATTTATCTTCTCATCAATCTGGTGAAGAATGCTCTCAATACTTACGATTGGTTAGGATCAAACACAAATTTTCATTTAAGCAAATGTACCAGAACTACAAGTTGTTGTATTCCAACCTTTAAAACTTTGTTATGCAATAAATTAATAGGTTTGTTCTGCTCTGTTTCACATCAAGACCAATATCTCAGTCTTTTGCCTTAATCTGCAATAAAGGTCTAAATATCTAAACGCATCTAAACAATAAAAAAGGATGGAATACAAGCCTTTATAGCTACCACATTCTGATAAAGTTAGCCAACAATTACCAGCAATTTTATTTTACTACTATAGGACAATGTCAGAGCAGTTAAAACTGGCTCCATGCAACATCAAAAGAAAATATACTTAAAATGACTATATATGAAAAATTACATTTGGGAAAAAAATCAGTGTGTATACACAGACAAAAATCAGTGTGTATACACACACAAACACATACAAATCTGTCTCTCTCTCTCCATCCATCCATCCATCCATCTATCCATCCATCCAAAACCTCTAGAAATATATCCAAGGCTATTCTGCAAAAATATTCTTCTATTTATCCCACTCAAAGCAACATTCTCAGGCTGTAATAGGTCACAACTATATAGTACCTTCCTTCAAGAATAATTTGGCTTGTCTATCAGCTGTCAACAAAACCAAAGAACTTATATGGTCCAGTCATATATTGTACATGTAGGAGAATCTTAATAAAATACAAACACTGTAAAAAAGAAAAAGGAAATGATATTTTCATGGCATTACAATTCCATGTTACTATGAATACAATATGCTAGATTTTATGTGTCTCCATGGCATTCACAAAGTACAAGTGAAAATCTAGGCAATCTATATCAGCAGAACAGTGTGTGTGTGTGTGTGTGTGTGTGTGTGTGTGTGTGTGTGTGTGTGTGTGTGTAAAATATGAAAGTAAAAAAGAGATGTTAAAGGTTAGCAGATAGGCAACATTGCCAATCGATAATGTAAAAATATTTAATTGAATATTTTAAAAATGACTAAAAGTTAACAATCATTTTATAAGAAGATAGCTTAAATAACATGGAAGAACATGTTGAAAATCTCAGCAGTGACCATTTCAAAACCAGTAAAAAGAGTGTAAAAGCATTTCCAAGCAATGTTTGTTCTTTTAAGTTTAATTATTTTCTCTTTGAGAATGGTGCTAATGAAACTGAGTATCTTTCATGGTTTCAAAGGGCAGTTTGAATAGTCTGTAAACAAGACTAAAGGTAGACAAGTGAGCTGACTGAGCCAAGGGGTTGCTAGGTGATATAGAACGAAAACCTACCAACTTGAGAAGGGTAATTTTGCTTTCATTCTGCTTTCACACAGCTTCTCCCAAATTTCAGCTGTTACCTTTCAGGTGACTATGAAAAATATTTTATTTGCTCTTGAAAAATCTTTATTTGAGAAATATAAATTAAAATTGGAAAAGAAAGGACTAATTGAAAAACTAGTAGAAATCTAACACTAATAATTTCTGTTAAAAGGGAAAATACGTTGTCTTCATACATCTGTAAGAACAAATGTTCACTATATCTTTTATTTTTCCCTCCTCTCTACTCCAAAAACTTGTGATTTTTTTTCAAGTATCTGATTAGAGATTGTCCAGTAAGAGCACTTTATTAGATCATCAGTCAAAGGGTTTCAAAAGCACTGAAAGCAATGGGCTCAAATACAGTACATCAGTTTTAGCAGACCACAGACTAATAGTAAACTGTAGATACCGTTGAGAACTTTTCATGCACTAAACTCTTGAAAAAGCACCATCTTCATCTCAAATGCAGCTGCCTCTTTCAATGCTGCAAATGGGTAAATTTGACAAAAAAGCCACTATTAAGACTACATGAAAGGCTCAAGACAACATCCTTTCAATGCTTTGTACTTCAGTAATCAGATGTACTTACTCACCCCCTCCCCCAAACCCGATCAAGAACTATTTCTGAATGGTAGGAAATAATTCCACTTTGTACATCTTTTAGTTAATCAAGACTTTCTATTCAGCAATTTGACCTTTTGTTCAAAACAGGATTATCAGTTTTTTCGCCAGTTACCAAGGGCGACTCGCATGGTGAACATAATTGCAATAATTTGCAAAACACCATGGCAACCCACATTACAACTAGGTAAATACTGGTCTTTTGTGCTACATTGTTATTTTCAGAGATGCTGAAGTCAAAGAACAAATGACAAATGAACACAAAATTTATATTTGCTTTGTCTCAAAAGAGAAGAAAATTGATAACAAGAATTGAGGGGAAACCAACTACAGCTGTAATTTCTAACTTGATTAATTAGGATGGTAACAGTTCTTAACAGTATATTCAACAAACAGCCCTGACTTAGTCTCTCCACCCACTTCTCTCCCTCACTATGCTCTACCAGTATCCCCCACTCCAGACATTTTTTTTTCTTCTGCTAGGAGAACCAACCAACCCTATTTGCTCTTTTCTTCATCTTAATAGAATCCTTAATTACACAATATTGTCCTCCAGCTCTTCACTGAAAACGGAGTGCAGGAGAATGCATGTGCCAAAACAGCCAGGGTAGCTATAGAAGTCTTGTCTACTTTTTTTTTTTTTTGACACAACAGGCCTAATGACGAGGTGGCATTTTTCTGGTATTAGCAGCTGTTCTGCTGCAGACAATTAAACACAAACTACTTAGCATTTCAGAAAGCTGCTTCTAGTACTGGTTAGGTAAGTGTGCACACTAAAATGAATTTAAAATTTAAATGCCAAAACACAGGAAACCTCTACATACCCTGAAATTGCCATTTTAGGCCCCAAATACTGTGTGCACAGTATATCAGTGCTAAACAACAATCAGATATAACACGTTTGGTTAATATTGGCCTATCCTTTGATTTGGTAAAGAACAACAAAAAAAAGATAACTCTGTTTAGATAATTATTTCTGTAACTTACTGCAATATATTATAATAACCTAATGTGACAAATTAGAGAAACAGGTAAAATGCCAAGGTGAATTCATTTAGACACTTATTTTTATTGAACGAAGTGGCTACTTGGGATGCATAGGTTTATCCTTGAGATAAACAGGCAATTAACATACCATTGTTAAGAATAAAAGAACACAGAAAATGATTTACTTTGTAATTAAAACTAGGTACAACTAGGATTTTAAAGTGTGGGAATATTTTTTCTTGCTTTCTATTTCTTTATCTGTCCTAACTTATCCTGTTTCCCCCAAAATAAGACATTCTCTGATAATAAGCCCAATCGGGCTTTTGAGTGCATGGCAATAAGGCCAAGCGCTTATTTCAGGGTTCAAAAAAATATAAGATTATTTATTTTCTTATTTTCGGGGAAACATGATAGTTATTCACACTCAACATCAATTCCTGTCTTCCATGTTTTGGAAATTCTCAGAATTAAAAAAAATAAAAAACACCACACAAAACATAGTACTTTTCCTTTCACCAACTCTGTACCTATGAAGCTCAATATTTAGGCTAAAGAAACTCATAAGATCAGATGAAAAAAGTCAATTTAGAATCAAGAAAAGAAGTATTGTACATAACCTTTCTTCAGCTAACAATCAAAGAGTAGCGTGGGAGTTGGTGCCTAGAAGCTATTTTTTGTAGCAAGAGATATTCCATAACAATGAAGTGTATACTTCTACCACTTTGGGCTATTTTCACAGAAGTTGGGAAAACTATTACTTATTCCTACATTTCCCCGAAAACAAGACCCAACTGGATAATAAGCCCTAGCATGATTTTTCAGAATGCTTGTAATATAAGCCCTACCTCAAGAATAAGTCTCAGTTAAGATAGTTAGCCGGACATGTTTATTTTCCCCAAAATAAGACCTAACTGGAAAATAAGCCCTAATGTGTCTTTTGGAGCAAAATTAATATAAGACATGGTCTTATTTTTAGGAAAACACAGAAATGCTATACCGTATTTTTTGGAGTATAAGACACACCTTTTTACCCCCAAAAAGGGGGTGAAAATTTAGGTGTGTTTTATACACCGAATGTAGCCCTGCCAACCCACTGGCCCCCACCCTTTGGCCTGTGCCTCGCAGCAGTTACCTTCTTGCAAGCAAACAGCAAGAAAAAACAGCCACTTTCAGCTTTAGCATAGGTTAATTAGCACAAGTTGATTAGATCGGCCTCCCGACTCTCAGCTGATTTGCTCTCAGCTATTTTGTGCAGGGCTCTCCTGAGTGCTGCAAAAAGTACTGGAGCAGATTTTTTCCCCCTAGCAATGCTGAAAAAATGAAACTGAAAGTAAAGCAGGCTCTTTGATGCAACGTGACAAAATGAGGCAGAGAGATTTCTTTTTCTTTTTTCTCACCAAAAAAGGTAGGTGCAAACAATGGGAAATTTAGGGCAAAAGAGGAAAGTTCAAGATTTTAAAACACAAAAGAAAAAAAGCTCTATTTAACTAGGGAATTGTAATAATTGAGATACTATTAATTGTATATTGTGTTGAAAGCAGAAATGGTTAAGTTGTGGTTTGGAGGAATATATGGGGGAAATTATTTGGTTTATTATTATTCATTTCATTTCATTTTCATTTCATTGAATTTGTATACCGCCCTACTCCCGAAGGACTCAGGGTGGTGAACAGCCATAAAATAAAACATATAAATACAAAATTTAAAATAAACTAAAACAAATTAAATAATTTGGCTGAACAAATTTAAAACCCCAATAATTTAAAACCAAATTTAAAATTTCCATTTAAAAAGGGGAAAAAACTTAGGTCAGGCCAGCTTAATGAAATAAAAACGTCTTGAGCGTGCGACGGAAGGTAAGCAGATCCGGGATCCTCCGTATCTCCGGGGGGAGCTCGTTCCAGATAGTAGGTGCCCCCACAGAGAAGGCTCTCCCCCTGGGGGCCGCCAGTCGACAATGTTTGGCCGACGGCACCCGGAGGAGCCCCTCTCTATGGGAGCGTACTGGTTGGTGGGAGGCTATTGGTGGTAGCAGGCGGTCCCGTAAATAACCAGGTCCTAAACCATGGAGCGTTCTAAAGGTGATAACCAAAACCTTGAAGTGCACTCGGAAGACCACCGGGAGCCAGTGCAGCTCGCGCAGGAGAGGCGTTACATGGGAGCGCCACGTCGCTCCCATCACCACCCACGCGGCCGCACTCTGCGCCAGTTGGAGCCTCCGAGTGCTCCTCAAGGGGAGCCCCATGTAGAGAGTGTTACAATAGTCCAGACGGGAGGTGACGAGGGCATGAGTGACCGTGCGCAAGGAGTCCCGATCTAGAAAGGGATGCAACTGCCAGATCAGGCGAACCTGATGAAAAATCCTCCCGGTCACGGCCGTCAAGTGCTCTTCTAAAGACAGCCATGAATCCAGGAGGACACCCAAGTTGCGAGCCCTTTCCATGGGGGCCAATGATTCGCCCCCAATAGTCAGCGATGGCACCAGCTGACTATATCGGGACATCGGAAACCACAGCCACTCAGTCTTGGATGGGTTGAGCCTGAGCCTGTTTCTCCCCATCCAGATCCGTATGGCCTCCAGGCACCGGGACATCACTTCAAGGGCATCGATGGGATGGTCTGGGGTGGAGATGTACAGCTGGGTGTTGTCAGCGTACTGGTGGTACTCCACCCCGAAACTACGGATGACCTCGCCCAGCGGCTTTACATAAATGTTGAACAAAAGGGGCGAGAGGACCAATCCTTGTGGCACCCCACATATAAGGGGCCTCGGGGTTGACCTCTGCCCCACTGTCAACACAGACTGCGACCGGTCGGAGAGAAAGGAGGAGAACCACCGTAGTACGGTGCCTCCCATCCTCAATTCTTCCAACCGGTGCAGCATGATACCATGGTCGATGGTATCAAAAGCCGCTGAGAGGTGTAACAGGACCAGGACAGAAGAGCACCCCCTGTCCCGAGCCCTCCAGAGGTCATCCATCAACGCGACCAATGCCATTTCCGTGCTGTACCCAGGGCTGAAGCCCGACTGGAACGGATCTAGATACGTCGTTTCATCCAGGGACTGGGGGAGCTGTCTCGCAACCACACTCTCAACAACCTTCGCCACAAAGCGAAGGTTGGAGACTGGACGATAGTTAGCCAATACTGCCGGGTCCAGGGAAGGCTTCTTGAGGAGAGGTCTCACCACCGCCTCTTTCAAGGCAGTGGGAAAGACACCCTCACCCAATGAAGCATTTATAATCCCCTGGAGCCAGCCTCGCGTCACCTCCCAGGAAGCCAGCACTAACCAGGAGGGGCACGGGTCCAACAAACATGTGGTCGCGTTCAGTCTACCCAGAATCCTGTCCACGTCCTCAGGGATCACAGGATCAAACTCATCCCAGATAATATTCTCAGGACCTGCCTCCATCATCCCCGCTGGATCTACCCAGTCGGAGTCCAGATCTTCCTGAATCTGAGTGATTTTGTCATACAGATACTGAACAAAATCCTCAGCTCTTCCCTCCAAGGGGTCCTCCCTCACTTCCTGGTGGAGCAGGGAGCGGGTCACCCTAAACAGGGCGGCCAGGCAATTATCTGATGACGCAATAAGAGCAGCGAAATGGGTGCATTTTGCTGCTTTTATCGCCACTAGGTAATTCTTAATATGAGATCTTACCAGTGTCCGGTCAGATTCAGCACGACTGGCCCTCCAACTACTCTCTAGGCGTCTTTTCCAGCGCTTCATCTCCCTCAGTTCCTCGGTGAACCAAGGAGCCAGGTGAGATCAGCGCCGGGTCAGAGGCCGCAAAGGCACAACTCGATCCAGAGCTCCAGCGGCCCTATCCCAGGCGGCCACTAGGTCTCCAGTCAAGGCGTGAGCCAGAACCTCGGGGATTGGCCCAAGCTCCATCTGGAACCTATCAGGTTCAATCAGGCGCCTGGGGCAGTACCATCTTATCAGTTCCGCCTCCCTGCGGCGGGGTGCAGCGGTTTGAAGGTCAAGGCGAAGGAGAGAGTGATCCGACCATGACAAGGGCTTGATGACTATATCCCCTATCTCGAGATCACTCAGCTACTGTCCGGAGACAAAAACCAAGTCCAGTGTGTTTCCCCCCATGTGCGTAGGGCCATGAATTAGCTGGGTCAGGTCCATAGCCGTCATGGAAGCCATGAACTCCCGAGCCACCTCAGACGCCTCACCCACGGACGGCAGGGGTCTGGGGTTATCAACCGCCACCACGGCGATAACGTTGAGTAGCTCGGGCAGGGCTGCTGCCACGTGGCAGGGAGCCAGCAAACCCATCTGAACCCCATGACCCCACTTCACAAGGAGGGTCTCACAGCCGGCGGTCTGAGGAACAGTGGCCTCCCTCGGCCTAAGGCCTTTTCTAATAATAACCGCTACTCCCCCGCCCCTCCCCTGTGCCTCAGCTGATGGAATGCCTAGAAGCCTGGTGGGCACATTTCTACCAGAGGCACCCCTCCCTCCGGGCCCAACTAGGTCTCCGTAATACCCGCCAGGTCCGCTCCCCCCTCCTGAACAAGATCACAGATGAGGGGGGCTTTATTTACTACGGACCTGGCGTTGCACAACATCAGTCGAAGGCCCGGGCCCTGAGGGTCTGTGCAACCTGAGTGGAGCCTTGGGGGCCAGAGCACGCTACCGCTTGAAGACAGTGGGTGCATGCTTCCTTAACATGATATGCCCCCCTGCTCCCGCCATATCTACCCCTCCCACTCACAGTACCGATGGTAAAAACACAATCTGGACAAGCTCGCCCCCCCATTACCTCCGGATTCCCCACCCCCTCCGCTGCGCATAGTAGCCAGGTCCGATCCTCCCCTTGGTGGGTTATCCCCCAAACCCACGACCCTAGTTCCAATTTTACCCTCCACCCTGGGACCTCTTAAAAGTTTAACCAAAAATTTACATAAAAAAACCCTCAACCCCCTCTTTGCAGCATGCCACCTCTCTGGTTTCCAAAACCTGTCATTGAGGTAGGCCCTCGATAACGTGGAGGGCCAGATCTGCGAGAGGGGGGAGTCTTGCAGCGCAAGAAGCTCAACAGTTGAGTACATCCACAAAAACAGAAAAGGGTGAAGATGGCCTCTGGCCAGGGTTCCATAGAGTCTAAAGGTCCTAAAGACAAAGAGGCAGCAACAAAAGCTGGTAATTATTTGGTAAATATAATTAATTGATTTGTAAGAAATTGGATTGCATGGAAATAATTGGAATATTCATGTTCATATTGATTAATATATAAAAAACATAGTTATAACTAATTGATTTATATAAAAATGTTGAATTTGTATTAAACAATTGTAATATTAAATAATTAATCAATGTGAGGATGGATATAAAAATATCCACACTGTTTAAATTTGTGAACCAGCCAAACACTCTGTTCAAAGAAAATACATTGTATGTTTGTATGTGTGTTTGTCTAAAAAATAAAAAAAAACTTAAAAAACAACAACAACCAAAAAAGGTAGGTGCGTTATACTCCGGTGCGTCTTATACTCTGAAAAATACGGTAATTATTGTACAAAGACTGATGTTCTCATTGATAAAGAAATTGCTAACTTCTTTTCTCCCTAATCCATAAATATATAGGTTCTAAGGATCTCTCAGATAAATATACCATTTTAATATATATAGGAGAAAAATATAAAGTTCAAGACTCTGAGGTTTTTCTAGTTTTCATTTTTAAAAAAGGCAGTTCAAAACTGACAAAATGAATTGATTTCATACTTTCTGCTTTTATTTGCCTCCTAATCACTTTCCCACCTTTTGGAATGCTCACCCAAGCAATGCAATAATAGTAAGAAGAGAATTAATGTTTGTACTTACATTCAATAGAACGGAAGGGATTACAAGAAATCCAGGTACGCAGTGGAGAATGCACATTGAAACTAATGTAGTGGCAGTGTTGGCTGTTGGCACCACTGCGTTACTTTCAATGTGTATTTACCATTGTGTGCCTGCTTACTCTCTTGTAATCCCTTTCCCATATTTTTGCTGTGCAAAGGGAAATAAAGGGAAACAGCAGGTGAGGAATAGGACAACATGTATTGACTCTAATGGAGATCACTTTACTAAGTGGATGCTGTGAAGGTTGTAAATACAGGCATTGGTTGTAAAGATACTTTTCACATCATCATAAGTTAAGAGGGTTGCTGAACAAGGCAGTAAACTATCTGGGAAAACTCCCAGAGCAGCTACCAGAATCTTCTAGGAAACCAACTGTGTGAAGAGAGTCACTTTGTGAAGAGTGCCTTATACATCTCTAATATCTATATTACTCTCTTATGTGCAATTAAACATGTTTTCTATCACATGTGCATAGAACTCTATGTCAGCAAAATACACACAATTGTCTTTGCAGAAGGGATGTTTGTGTATGACAGAAACTACATAAATTTGGTTTTAACAGTAACAATCACAGAGGC
The DNA here is from genome assembly GCF_059756535.1 of Pantherophis guttatus. NCBI lineage: Eukaryota > Metazoa > Chordata > Lepidosauria > Squamata > Colubridae > Pantherophis > Pantherophis guttatus. Next base: position 74,095,290 of record NC_142067.1, read on the forward strand.
CACAAGGTACTCCAAGTACTTCATAATTTTCACAGGATTGACCACACTACCTTTATAATTCTTCTTTCTTATTTAAAACAGTGTCATTAGAGGTTGAACTCCTTTCTTTCCAACATACAAAAAAGACAGTGTTGAGCCTAGCCATTAGCAAATTAAAATGGACTAGAACTGGATACTTTTAGTCAGAGGACCACTGTTTATTACTCAAGATGTGAAAAACAAAGAAAGAAAAGAAAGAAAGAAAAGTGTGGGTTTTATAATTAGGCAAGAATAGTACTTGGTTACAGCACAATCAATGAATGAATAATATCAATTAGACTTCATGAATACCCTTTAATAAGAGAATTACCCAAGTTTACATTCCAACCACTTTTCAGAAGAAGCGGTTGATGAATTTTATGATCTAGTTCAATTTGGAAATGATGCAGTATGCAAGCAAGATGTGCTCCTTGTGACTAGAATGCCATACTGTTAATATTATGGAAGAGAATGTAATTGGATTGTACATTTAGGAAGCCAAAATAAAGCATGAAATGACTTATCCATTTCTGCTACTCCAATGATTTCTTCACAGGTAACACCACCTTCAGACAGTCAAAGGACCATCTTCATATGTGGACATCATCAAATGGAGAACATAGAAATCAAATTGATTATATTATTGCTAAAAGGAAGTGGAGGAATCTAGTTATATCATCAAACTACTCACATGCATTTTCCAATTTAAGTTAAAGAAGAATAAAGCTAACCAATTTCCACAAAATTATTTATTTTTATTTATTTTTCACATTTCTGAACTGACCATCTCCCTCAAAGAGGAACTCTTAATCTGGAGCATATCAAGAGTCGTGGCGCAGTGGTTAGATTGCAGTACTGCAGGCTAACTCATTGCTAACTCCAGGAGTTCAATTCTGAGCAGCTCAAGGTTGACTCAGCCTTCCATCCTTCCCAGGTCAGTAAAATGAGGAACCAGATTGTTGGGGGCAATATGCTGACTCCGTAAACCACTTAAAGAGGGCTGTAAAGCACTATCAAGCATTATATAAATCTAAGTGATATTGCTATATACCCAACATATTAAAAGAGGGATCACTTTAAAGTCCTGAACCTCATTGATAGAAAACCAAAGAAACTGTGAAATGAATTTAACAAAGATTTAAAAGGATGAATGTAAAAAAGGAACAAATAGTAACCAATTTAAAGAACAGCAAACAAAACTAGAAGGAGTATACTGAGATACTGGATAGTAAATATGCCAGCTTCCCAGATTCCTTAGAAGACATTACCTTTTTACAATAACTTCTAGCACTAAAAGATAAAGTTAGATCAGGACTCCAGTCAATTCCTGGTCAAAAGATTACAGGAAGTGACAGAATATTGGCAGAAATTTGGCAAGCAACAGAAAGAATCAGTAAAGTTCCTACTCAAGCTATATCACAAATATGGAGAATGGTGGTGGCCAACAGATTTGAAGAGGTCAATCTTACATTTCAAGCACTTCCAAAGACTATTTGACCCTTTTGAACGTTTGGAAAGAGGCTCCCTGGAATACCATGGACAGCCAAGAAAACAAATGGATCATAGAACAAAGGAAGCCAGAATTCACACTCAAGGCATACATGACAAGACTCAAAGTATCCTTTTCTGAACACATTATGCAAAGATCTCTGGAGAAGGCTCCAATGTTGGGAAAGGTGAAAGGAAAGAGCATGACCAGCAGCAAGGTGGATAAACCCACTTACTGATTTTGTGAAAAGAAAAAAAATACTCATGAAATTGGTGAAGCAGAATGTAGATATTATATTTCTCCAGGAGGTGCACATCCAAAAACAAACCAGAAATATTTAGAATATAACAAATTCAGGAAATTGTTTTCAGCACTGGCAGAATAAAAGAGAGGAGTGGTGGTATATACCTCTGCTCTTCATTTTGACATTAGAGCCGTTATTAATGAAAATCAGAGCAAATTCAGAGATTAAAGAAACCAAAATCAGAAAGGAACAGTATAAAATACAGGCGTTTGCAGACGTCCTGGTATTTTTTATTGAGGACCCAAGGGAGACAGGACCTATCCTAATACGGGAAATAGAGAGATACAGAGAAGTATCAGGCCTTAAAATCAATAAAATAAAAACAAAAATGATAGTTAAAAATGATAGCATCAAAACAGAAAAGAGAATTAAAGGAAGAATTAGGACTACAGAGTACAAAAAGAATTACAACGAAGTTTATATGGGCAGGTAAAAAAGCAAGAATAAAATTAATAGATCTCCAGGATAGTAGAATCAGAGGTGGCTTTGGGCTTCCTGATTGGCGACTGTATTATAAAGCGGCAACTTTAATATGGGTCAGGGAGTGGATTAACTTGAGAAACAGAAGATTACTTACACAGGAAGGCCACAACCTACAAAAAGGATGGCATGCCTTCTTATGGGACAAGAAGAATAAATCTTATTTATATTTTTTTAGACATAAAGTAAGGGAAGCTCTGATGCAAATATGGCAAGAGACTAAAAGAAAACACTATATGAAAGTCCCCACTTGGTTATCGACAATGGAAGCGACGATCCACCCTAACACTCTAGATATAGGTAAAATGGTTAAATACAATGAAATTTTAGACAGCCAAGGTAATCTAAAAAATAGACAGGAATTGGAAGAACAGGGCATAATTATAGATTGGTGGCCTTATTTGCAACTTAAACCATGGTACAAAAAAGACAAAGATGAATATGGAATTTAGATGATGCCTCAACAATTGGACAAATTATTGATTGGGCCAGATGAAAAATTGATAACAAAAATTTATACTTATTAGAATTTGATAGAGCTGAAGATAGAGTGAAGAGAGTTATTATAGCGTGCGCAAAAAATGTCGGGCATAGTATTGAATTGGAGGATTGGGAGAAAATTTGGAATAGAAATTATAAGGTAACTAAATCGGCAAAATACAAAGAGAACCAATATAAAATGTTCTATCGCTGGCACTTGGCACCTTCTAGGCTAGTGAAGATATATCCAAATTTAAGCCCAAACTGTTGGAAATGTGGTCAAAAACCAGGTACCTTTTATCATACATGGTGGTTGTGCCCTGAAATGAAGAAGTATTGGAAGAAAATACATAGATGATTACAGGAAATAACAGGACATCAGATAGAATATACGCCGGAACTATTTCTCCTAGGGATAGCTAAAAGGAAATATGATAAAATAATAATATATATCATTTTACATATAATAACCGCAGCAAGGTTAGCTTTCGCACAATTTTGGAGAAATACAAACATAACTTCCGAAGGTTTAGTAAGTAAAAAAGTATTTGACTGTGCTGAAATGGATAAATTAACAATTAAACTGAAAGGACAAATAGATTGGAATACTACGCAATATGGGAGAAGTGGTACAATTGGATTGAGAACAGAAAAAAGGAAAAGAAATAGACAAAATAGAAGTAGAATTAAAATGTATAGTAAAAATGTACAGAGTGTATTTGAATTGGAATGTTATGGTATGTAAATTTTATTTAATTTATTATTTATTATATTAATTTATATTATATTTCTGCGCATGCGCCAAGATGGCAGCTCTTGCCTAATCTCCGTCTGATGATGGGGCGGCTTTGGGTCGTTTGGAGGTCCACCAGGGCTGATTTAACTCCCTTCAGCCCCACCACCAACTAGGGGAGCCTTTTCCCAGCTCAATGAGGTTTCTCTCCCCCTCTGGATCATTGGAGCTGGGCAGATATTGGCATGTGAAGGCACCATGGGAAGCTAACTCTAGCAGTTCCGTTAATGGCAGTTACATCAGTTCCTCGATTCTTAAAGCAACGGCAGTTGGAACGACAATGGCGGCGGGCGGTGGCGACGAACGGCACCATGGCAGTCCCTGTTGAGCCCTAGACACCCTGGGGGCTCTGAATTGGTTTGGGGACTTGCCGGGAAACCTGAAGTTGCCCTCACCGACGATAGCTGCTGGGACGGTAATGACTACCTCTTCGAGAGACCTGAGCTAAGGCCAGTGACAGCTTGCAACGTCATCAGACGGAATCTAAAAACTATTAACCCCTGGAGTACCTTGAGTGCCCTGAATCACGCAAGGTGTTTAGACACTTGCCGGAATTGGAAGACATCATTATAATCTAAAGTCTGGAGCCTGGCAATATATGCAGAGGATTATTCAATATGCCAAGAATAGGAGAGGCCAGAGGTTGACAAAAGATTATCTACCTGGTCACCTTGGAGGCCTCCCCCACCTTTCTCAATTCTCTGCCTCGGCTAGTCCCTAACCCAGCTGCCTCCAGCTTATACATTACCACCTTGATTTTGACAGTGACCTAGCTGCCTCCAGACTATACTTTCACCACCTAGACTACCTTCCCTCTTTATATACATCTAGCCCTCCCTAATAGCTCCCCCATGGAGCTATTATCATTCTACCTTCACTGTTTGGCTTTATTTCCAACTGAGCCACCCTCTTGTCATACGTTGTCTGGGCAGCTACTAATGTGGATGCTGAGGGAGTTTCGAATTACTGACATCATTTGAACAGATGGAACAACAAATTTATTACGACCATCTCATTCAGAACGAGCCGCCGTGAGAAGATGACTAGATTTTTATCCTCTGTCCATCCTGAGATAGCACTAAACTCCTTCCCCGTGCCGTGAGAGGGCAAGGGAGACCAGTTTCTTACCCACACTGAATTTATTACTTGCCTGCCTCAAGACTCTTACATCAGACTGTTGGACCAAACCCAAATGCTATACCCATCTAACTTACTAGATGAATTTGGTGACTGAACTCTTGGCATTGCGAGACTCCCCCCTCTCGCAAATTTGGCCCTCCACATTATCGAGGGCCTACTTTGATGACGGATTTTGGAATCCCGAGAGGTGGCACGGTGCTAAAATGGGATTAAGGGCTTTCTTATCTAATTTTCTAACCAAAATCTTAATGGCTTCTGAAAGGGGGGTGGGTATAAACAAGGTGTATCATGTGGATTTGGGGGGCAATCCACAGAGGGAGGGATTAGTAAATAATTTTCCAAAAATGAAGCCAAAGTCAACACAAAATTACATCATAGGAAACTCGGAACTGGGAATAGGCAGACTTAATACTGGCATGGAAATGGGCTGTTCTATCAAGGTTATGGTTGGGAGGGGCAGATATGGTGGGAGCAGGAGGCCACATCATGTCAGGGGGGTACGCACCCACTATCTTCAAGCGGTGGCGTGCTCCGACCTCCAAAAACTCTTCTCGTTCCTTGGGTTGCTCAAGGTCTCAGAGCCCGAGTCTTAGGCTGATGTCATGTAATGCCAGGTCCACGGCTAACAAAGCTCCCCTCATTTGTGACCTAATTCAGGAGGGGAAAGCGGATCTGGCAGGTATTACAGAGACCTGGTTGGGCAATGAAGGGGGATCCCCCTCGTAGAAATGTGCCCACCAGGTTTCCGCGCATTCCATCAGCCACGGACTCGGGGCAGGGGTGGAGGTGTGGCGGTCATTATAAAGGAAAGTCTTGACCCTAGGGAAGTCACTGTCCCTCAGACAACCGGATGTGAATCCCTCCTCGTGAAGTGGGGTTATGGGTTACAGATAGGCCTGTTGATTGCGTACCTGGCTCCCTGCCATGTATCAGCAGCCCTGCCTGAGCTCCTCAACATAATAGCCGAGGTGACAGTTGAGACTCCTAAGCTACTGGTTATGGGAGATTTCAACCTGCCATCCATTGGTGAAACGTCTGAAGGGGCTCAGGAGTTTATGGCTTCCATGACTGCCATGGACCTGACCCAATTAGTTCATGGCCCTACTCACATGGGGGGACACACTCTGGATTTGATCTTTATCTCTGACCAGTGGCTGAATGGTCTAGATATAGGGGATATAGTCATTGAACCCTTGTCATGGTCAGACCATTCTCTCCTTAAGCTTGACCTTCTGACCACTACAACCCACCGCAGGGAGGCAGAATCAATTAAATGGTTCCGCCCCAGGTGCCTGATGGATCCTGATAGATTCCAGATGGAGCTTGGGCCATTTCCTGAGACCTTGGCTCATGACTCGGCTGAAGACCTAGTGGCATCCTGGGATAGGATGGCCGCTGGTGCTTTAGACCGGGTCGTGCCTTTGCGGCCTCCGACCCAACGTCGAACCTACCCAGCTCCTTGGTTCTCTGATGAACTGAGGGGGATGAAATGCCGGAAAAGACGCCTAGAGAGCAGTTGGAGGACCAGCCATTCTGAATCCGACCCAACACTAGTGAGATCTTATATTAAGACCTACTTAGTGGCGATAAAAGTGGCAAAATGTAACTATTTTTCCGCTCTTATTGCATCGGTAGATAATCGCCCAGCCACCTTGTTTAGGGTTACCCACTCTCTACTCCAGCTGAGAGCCCAGGAAGACCCTCTGCAAGGACGAGCTGAGGATTTTGCACAATATCTGCACGATAAAATCGCTCAGATTCGGGAAGGCTTGGACTCTAACTGGGTTAATTCAGATGAAATGACGAGGGCAGATCTTGAGGACATTATCTGGGATGAGTTTGATACTGTGACTCCTGAGGACGTAGACAGGTTACTGGGGAAGCTGAATGCGACATGTTTACTGGACCCGTGCCCTTCCTGGCTAGTGCTGGCTACCCGGGAGGTTACACGTAGCTGGCTCCAGAGAATTATCAACGCTTCTCTGAGCGAGGGATTCTTACCTCCCGCCTTGAAAGAGGCGGTGGTGAGACCCCTCCTTAAGAAGCCCTCTCTGGATCTGGCTGTTTTAGCAAACTACCGTCCAGTCTCCAACCTTCACTTTTTAGCGAAGGTTGTCGAAAGTGTGGTGGCACGACAGCTCCCACAGTACCTGGATGAAGCTGTCTATCTAGACTTGTTCCAGTCCGGCTTTAGGCCTGGATACAGCACAGAAACAGCATTGGTCGCGTTGGTTGATGATCTCTGGAGGGCTCGGGATAAGGGATGTTCCTCTATTCTGGTCCTATTAGATCTCTCAGCGGCTTTTGATACCATTGATCATGGTATCATGCTGCACCGGTTGGAGGGGTTGGGAATGGGAGGCACCGTATGACGGTGGTTCTCGTCCTACCTCTCTGACAGTTGCAGTCAGTGTTGACAGGTGGACAGAGATCGACCTCGAGGCCCCTTACTTGCGGGGTGCCACAGGGGTCGGTCCTCTCGCCTCTCCTGTTCAACATTTATGTGAAGCCGTTGGGGGAGATCATCCGTGGTTTTGGGGTGCGATGTCATCTGTACGGTGATGACACTCAGCTGTACATCTCCACCACAAACCACCCCAATGATGCCCTTGAAGTGATGTCCCGGTGCCTTGAGGCCGTACGGGTCTGGATGGGGAGAAACAGGCTTCGACTCAACCCTTCCAAGACTGAGTGGTTGTGGCTGCCGGCGTCCCAGTACAGCCAGTTAGTCCCATCACTAACTATTGGGGACGAGTCATTGACCCCCACAGAGAAAGCTCGCAATTTAGGCATCCTCCTGGATGCACGACTGTCTTTAGAAGATCATATAACAGCCGTGGCCAGAGGAGCTTTCTATCAGGTTTGCCTGATTCGCCAATTGCGTCCCTTTCTAAACCGGGACTCATTACGCACAGTCACTCAAGCCCTCGTCATTTCCCGACTTGACTACTGCAATGCTCTCTACATGGGGCTCCCCTTGAAGTGCACCCGGAAGCTCCAACTGGTCCAGAATGCGGCCGCCCGAGTAATTATGGGAGCAATATGGCGCTCACATGTAACACCTCTTCTACGCGAGCTGCACTGGCTTCCAGTGGCCTTCCGAGTGTGCTTCAAGGTGTTGGTTCTTACCTTTAAAGTGCTCCATGGCTTAGGATCTGAGTCCACCTGCTGCAACCGATAACCTCCCACCAACCAATACGCTCTCACAGAGTAGGCCTACTCATAGTACCATCATTAAAACAATGTCGTCTAGTAGTTCCAAGGGAGAGAGCCTTCTCTGTAGGGGCACCTACTCTTTGGAACAAAATACCCACTGGAATACGAATAATCCCAGATCTTCGCACTTTCCGGCGTGCTCTGAAGACCTTTCTGTTTCAACAAGCAGGGCTAGCATAAACATCTAAATTCTATGCCAAGGTCTTAGCAGATACACCAAGTTGACTCAATTTATTATTTACTGTTTATTAAAAAAAATATTATATGTATATGAAATCTTAATCTGTTCACCGCCCTGAGTCCTTCGGGGGAAGGGCGGTATAGAAATTCAATAAATAAATAAATAAATAAATAAATAAATAAATGGTTGTATTATATATGATCTCTTGTCTTAACTATTTTTAGAGAAATTTATTCAAGTAGGAAGTGATGAATGGTTAACTGGCATTTGGAACCCCATTAAAGGCAACAAAAAGAAAATCAAGAAAAAAATGTTGCATGCTAGTTACATGCAAACTATAAGATATACACTGTAGGTAAAACACAACCACTGATATAATTTACTAACATTAAATCCAGTCCTTATTTAGTTTGGCAGTTATTCACATACCAGATAATGTAGACGCTCCTCATTGCAAATTTCATGGCAATGAGATATATGCAATATATCTCATTGCAAAATGCAATGAGAAAACATTAACTTTAAAGATAAAGGTGTAAAGGTGTAAAACAATGTAAGTAGAATGCCCAATTTTCACACTAAACACTAAAGTATTAGAATTCATAATTTCTTTACAAAATCAACTCATTGCCTAATATAAAAACACTAGATATAAATTTTGTAAAAAAAATGAATGTCATTAATAAAAGTGATCTTCTAATAAATTAAAATTCACCAAGTTATAATTCATTACTACTCTCCATACTTGAAATACACATTTTTTTAAAAAATATAAGTTATTTCAAACTTTGGTTTACTTCAAAAAGTCATTCCAAGCAAAAAAAATTACAAGCAGCAAAATCTTAATATATTGTTTGGTAAAGTTCAACTGAGTCTTTGAAAAACACATTTGTCTATCTAGTAAAGCTTGTGATAATGCGATGTAAGAGTTTGGCAAATTCAACTCTAATGGAGCATAAAAGTGCTTTTCCTTGCAAGTGAGATCATTTTTAAAAATTCAAAGCATGATCACTTTTTCTTTTTGCAGGAACAATCTGATACAAGCAGCAAAGCTTAAATAAGCTAGAAACATTTCAAATGATCCATAAAGGATTAATAAGCACCACAGGAAGTCCTATAGGCTCAGTTTACACATTTTTTTCCCATCCTTTTTCCTGTGATGCACATGACATGAAATTCTAAGTAGAATTCAAGTTTCAAAGTCACTGAATGTTAAAGTCCAAATGCTTTAATCCTGCAGTGGAGCAGGGTCATCACCTTGCATTATTAATCTAAACAATAAGGTTTATTGTTAACATACCAATGTTCAAACATCCTGATTCCTGAGGGGGAAAAAATTCTGGATATAGAGAAATGATTAACAAAGGGAGGGCGGGAGGGAGGGAGGGAGGGAGGAAGGAAGGAAGGAAGGAAGGAAGGAAGGAAGGAAGGAAGGAAGGAAGGAAGGAAGGAAGCTTTTGTAGTAAAAGCAAAATAAGCTACACTAATATAAAAGGACAAAAATGACAGCTGTTATTTTGGCAGAGATAATCTATGCTAAAACACAAAACACAGAGATAACAATTTATTTCAATATAATTTTCTTGTCTTCCCACTGATTCTTTGACTACCACAGAAAACAGGATTCTAAACATATTTTAATAGAATCTTCAATCAATATGAATAAAACAAATCACAAGACATATGTGAAAACACATTATAGGAATACTATTTGTTTGCAAAGTATATTGTATGCACATTGATATATTCCACAAGGAAAAAAAATACCAGTTATTCCATCCAAATTAAAGTGAAAATATTAAACCATCTAAGTAAGAAAAGGCAAGGTCAAATTGCATTAATCGACTGTAGTGTATGTAGTTATATATGAAGTTACTTTGGTTTGCTCAGAGTCACATTCCAACTGGGCAAGTCCAATTTGAGGTGCTTAAGGCAATATTCTGTAGGGTATCTCAGGGGTGTCAAACTGGATTTCTTCAAGGGCCAGTTCAGCATTGTAGTTCTCCTCCGCAGGCTGGGGTGGGTGGGAAATGGATACCTCCTGCAGCAACCTGCCAGCCAAAACGGGGCATGGGAGTCTGCACCCCCCCACCGTGTCTCATTTTTACTCTCCATGGCCTCCTGCAGCACTCTGCTGGCCATTTTCGGCCGGTAGAGTGCTGCAGGCGGCCATGGAGGGTGAAAATGAGGCGCAGGGGGCCAGACATGGTCCATTTTAGCCGCCAGAGGCACCACAGGTCGGTCCTTTGATATTTCCAGGCTGGCCCCAAGGGCCTGATTTAAGCACCCCACGAGCTGGAACTGGCCCACGAGCCTTGAGTTTGACACCCCTGGGTTATCTGGATCACATTGAATTCCATGACTCCTAAGGAAGTAGACAGTTGGTCACTTTGGAGACCTGTTTATTATATGCAGGACCCTCCTGGATATTCAGGCCCACCTGGGAAGTGACCTTTGCTGGGTCCATTTTTTTTTTTTTTTTTGAGGGAGCTTTGAAGAATGTTGTGGTGTGCACTCTCCTCAAGGACACATTATTGGGCCCAATTTTCATCCAGTCTCTAATTTTTTTTTTTCTGGGAAAGATTATAAAGGTTCTTTACAATTCTTCAGATCCAAAGAACCCTGGAGGAAAGCGATTCCTTGGCACTTTCAGCTGGATTTAATTAAAGTATGGGTGTCAGACCTGCCGCATCACGTTGCCGTCACGTGATGTTTTTCCCATTCACGGAGCTGGGATGGGCATGGCCTGCACGTGACGCATCCAGCCCGTGGGTCACCAGTTTGACACCCCTGCATTAAGGAGACACCATTGGTGGCACTTGCTGATCACCTGTGGTAAAGCCAGAAGCCTTAATCTCTCAGCTGCTCTTTTATATTACTGATCTTATCCTTTTAGACTAGTATTGGAGACTGGGGTTGTACAGTACTTTTTGTGGTAGTATTTCTTTCTCTGTGGCCAGTTTCATATGGTGCAATCTGAGGGGAGGAGATCATATTCTCATCCATTCCCTAACTGAGTGCCATAGGGCTCAATGCTCTTTTTCTTTTATTTAACATGTACATGAATTTGCTGCCAATTGGGGAGGCTATTGGTTTGAAATCAAATATCAATGCAGTGATGATACTAAATTGTATGTCTCAATGACAAATCTACCAAGCAAGTTGTCAAAATCCTGGTCCAAATTGTGCACAATTTGGAAGTCAACTCAAAGAATAGGTGGCAGCTATGGCCAAGAAGTGCTACAGTTATGTCTGTTCGTGGACCAGGAGGTCCTTCAGATTGCAATTCACACTTTAGTCACCTCATGATTGGATTACTGTAATGTGTTCCACATTGGACTACCCTTGAATAAACTGCAGCTGGCCAAAATGTGGCAGCAGAGGAAAGATGGGTGTGTGGTGTTTTGTTCTTATGCCCTATTGCTCCATGAGCTGACTTGGTTACCAGTTGATATCCAGATACAAGTTAAGACGCTGGTAATCACCTATAAAACCCTTCATAATTGTTCACTGATGAGATCTGGCAGACCGGGTATGCTCTTAATCTTGTAAATTAAACAATGTCATACCAATAAAGAAGAATATTTGTAGCTCAGGGCTGAAAAGGAGTCCTAAGTGCTCTCTGGGCTTGGTTGTAATCTTGCAGAAAATATCATCGTTTTACTATAGCCAGGAAGTGTGCCTTCTCCATTGAAATACCTGCTGCGAGGAATAACATTTCTCCAGGGATCCATGTAAGCTCTCATCATACTGGCATTCAGAAAATCATTAAAGCTTGGTTGTTCTCCCAGACTTTAGGATAAGGTACAGTGGATATAGAAAGTCTAAACAGTCCACACTTTTTGTTTACTGTTTTTGAATTAGCATTTCAATCAGCTATCATTTTTTCTAATACATTACCTCCTTCTTTTTTAACTGTAAGCCACCCAGAGACACCATGAAATTAAACTGAATAAATATGAAGCTTCTTTAAAGAAATATGATCTTAACAGTTCTAAAGAAAGTACATAGAAATAGCATAGACAGTAATACTGAAAACTAAAGTAGTAATTCCAGAAAACAGGCCTCCTTTTTAAAGAAAAATTAATTGTTAAGTATACAGTTTTTGAAAGTAAAATCTTTTTCAGGCTGAGCTCAACTGATGACTACATGAACATATTCATAAACATATTCATTACTCCGAGGCTCTCATGAAAACCAGAATCACATGCATCTATATGAGATGCTGCCAGAGTAAGAGTTTCAGGTCAGGGTGTCAGGTAAAGCAGTAAATTGGAATGGCAAGCTCTTCAGGAAGCAAAAGATTAACACTCCCACCTCCCCCAATCCCTCAAAAGTTAGGAAAGAGTGCCTACAAGATGCTGGGAGCAGTCCTTAGAAATAACACAGAGGAATTCAAGAGAAAGCAAGAGAAACCTATCCAAAATCTGTGGGGAGGTAGAACCAACTCCCTTGTGAGAGATTGGGGATGTAATGGAGGAAGAACAGACATAAACAATCAATTGTTACAAGGCAAGTCTTTTGACAGTTTATCTTAAAAATGGCAATTCAGCTCAGGTGGGAAGCGTTTCAAACTACTCAGAGACTTCATTTTAAAGGACTCACTATAAATGAGGGTTGGAAATTCATTTTACAGTTTCCAAAACTTTGTATTCCAAGGCTAGCATTAAGAATACCTTATGATGTCTATGCTTCCTTGACCTTGTTCAGCTTTGAGGGGCCTGATACAATCAACTAAAAGAAAAGTATTACTGTGTTAGGAAAATCTCCTCCAAGGACAAAAAACAGATGCCTATTTCAAAAACAGCTAGTTGGATCTAGCAGGTTTTGTAAGTATACACTAAGGTTAGGCAAGACAATTTTTTACTGGACTGGTTATGACCAGGATGTGACTGAATATCAAATCATGTGACATCTGTTGGAGAATAGAGAATAGCAAGGACTGTATGAAGATCCCACTGCAATATTTATGTAATATTCAGTTCCCAGATTGATAAAAATAAACCAAACTAAAAATGTCACTCTCCTAAGCATGTTGGGGGCTAAATGCACTTTAAATGGTTAAAACCTGGTTACTGAATTCTTAGTATAAAGTGTCAGTAGAGCAGAGTGTGAAGATAAAACTTCTATTCAAGAATATGACAACAAATGAACTTGCCACAGTTTTTGTTTGCATACAAAGTTGTGCAGTATCCTTGTCTTGGATTTTCCCTTCAAATATGTGGCTGGGAAAGATATTCAGATATTCCAGGATATCTGGAACTGATTTCTAATCAGTATGAGGAAGAAGAAATTCAGGCATCAATATTTTTCATTTTAGAAAAATGACAAAACACCCAGCCTCAATTCCTGGTACAGCAAAATCTGAGAAATACCCCAATTAAATAAAAGGCATGATATTATTCACATGTCAGGGGACACATGTTCAAACCAGGAATTCAGTATTGGTCTTCAGCCTGGATAGGCTAATTTGACCATTCATAATATACTTACAGAGAAATGTAAATCAGTGTGTTGATGCAGCAGTCTAATAACAAATTTAAAATCTCTGAAAAAAAGAATGAGATGTAGGCAGAATGGATAGATTGATCCACAAGAGGGCATAAGCCTGGGAAGGAAATACATTTTATATGGACATAATAAGAAAACTGAAAAACCTTGTTCTGATGACCTGCTGAAGCAGCTAGAATGAATTGGGAACACTTTCATGCTGGATTCAACCTACAGCTACTGTCAGATGTCCTTGCAAGAAATGATAAGACATCAGCCTTCCAAATTCAGGCTGCTTACATTTAAAATTTAGTTGAAGATTGATCCAGCAACTTCCAAAGACTGTTCATTACCTATGTAAATAGCATGACCATCTTTTCAACCTAAGAACAATACCTAAAACATCTGGAATTGGTATTCCAATTCTGCCAGTAATGGAGGAACGTTTCTATCTTGTCTGTCTGTCAACAGGTAGTTCTTTTGTCAGCCCTGGAGCCATTTTTCCTCTTGGCACTTCAGGGCTGCACAGCGAAGGAAGTCAAGCTGTGGGAACAGGAGGAGGAAGTGAAAGCTGGCAGACTTGTAAAGCAATGTCATGATAGACACCCCAATAAGCCCAAGGAATCCCGGTGGTGGTAGGGGGGGGTTAACCCTACTGCTACTAAAGCCCCTCTAATTCTCTCATTACAGGAGGTCCTCTTCAATGGCCCTGGAGCCATTTCCCCCCTTGCCACTTCAGGAAGTCGAGCTGTGGGAACAGGAGGGGGGAGGAAGAGATAACTGGGGGATTGTAGCTATAATAAAATTCTTTCTCCTGAGAACCAAGAGTTTTCCCACCAGGTGTAAAGAGGTGGGGTCTGAGACTGAGTGACCCGTGGACTGTGACCCGATTAGACCATGGGATGGATTGCCTGGGCAGGGGAAGGAAAATTCTAGTTTGAATTAGAGGGAAAACCGGGGACAGTTCAGAGTTGGGTTTCCCCAGATGTGCCAATATTATGTGCCTAATAAATCTATTCTTTGAGGAACCTGCCTGACTTGGAGTTTTGATTCTGTTGGGCTCATTACTTGGATTCTGTTGGGCTTATTACTAACCCAACTCACCCTTTAAAATCACCCAAGCAGTGCCCCGCACCAGTGGGGCCACTGTCTGAGGTCCTGAGCTCCGGCCACATTCCCGGGCAATCGGGATGTGCAAAGACTCAGGGAAGATGGAGAAGAGGCCGGAGGAGAAGCCCTCCGAGACTGGCAGGACCGCAGTCACAGGGGTAGGGGCTGGCAACTGGAGACAACTCCGGGAGCATTTGCGAGAGCATCTGCTTCCCCTCAGTCGCTGTGGCGGCTAAGGTTGTGGCAATGGAGGCCAGCTCCAGCAGGGTGCCTGACCCAAGGAACAAGTGTCCTGACAGCTGGCTCAGGAAGGTCTCCAGTGGGGTGACGGCATGGGATTCCTGGCACCCCAAGAGTTGGCAAGAAGCCTGACACACCAGGAGCCATATCGAGCCGAGGCTACAAACAGCCCAGCATTCCAAGAGACCCAGATTGAACTGGCCTGAGCAGAATGCACCATGGTTTTCGAGTGGAGGGTTAACAGGCCTCTGGAGCTCAGCAAGTCCAGGGAGTGGAACTTCCTGCCACCCTCGAGAAGCCAAGCTCTAGCCAGCCTTCCTGAGAGATTTGGCCAGCTAAGCATCAGCATCGTAGTTCAGCTCCCTCCAAGCGGCCAACCCAGCTGGGTGCTAGCCCAACTGATGTTCACCTTTCCCAGGTGAACATCAGGCAAGAGCGGGTCTTCCACCTCTTTTCTCTTGGCGCAAAGTGGATCGCGCTTCGGCCTTCCCCACCAAGCCCTGTCTACTGGAATGACAGATCAGCCGGGAGCAGCCGCCAGCCAGCAGCAGGGGATACGGGGCCAGTCCAGTCCGTGAATACAAAGAAGGGCCGTAGGTCTGCCGAGGCCAGGTAGCTCACCTCGCCAGCCACACCTCCGGCTGCCTCCTGCGGACTAGATCCCCCCTGGTTGGGTCTTTTACCCCAGCCAGGAGTGGATTCAATGCCAATGGACACCAGTGACTGCCCCCCAGCCGGCTCCAGCACCGCCGTCTGTGCCACTCCTCCATGCTTCAGAGCCACTTTTGATGGGACCTCTGGAAAACTGGCGTATTTCCTGAAACGGATCTGCTCTCGCTATGGGGGTCAGTACCAGTCCAATCAGGTTATTTCAGCTATCTCCAATAACATGGAGGGGGGAAGCAGCTAAGTGAATAGTTGGGGATTCCTGAGCTGGAAGACGCCAATGAGTTCCCACAGCTACTAAGGACCTGGTTTGAGGACACAGCCCAGAAGAGGAAGCCAAAATCAAAGACCTAAAGCAGAGGCATGCCCACAAAAGAGCTTATGTGGGAATTCTGTAGAGTGGTGGGAAAGTTTAGAGACTGGCCAGAACACCTCTTCATCCACCACTTCAAAGAGGCTCTGGACCAAGACCTTCTGCAATCTTCGCCTTCTGAGGAGTCCCCGACCGCATACAGGAGTGGTACAGGATGGCAGTGGCCTTGGACCTCGAGATCCACCCACACTGAAAACCCACACCAAAGAAGAAACCTAAGCGAGCCCTGGGGTGCCGAATCAGTGCGAAGCTGCCTGACAATTCAAGACTGACCCACACTGAAGCCATTAAATGCTTCAGATGAGGCCAACAGAGTCACCGGGCATCAGAGTGCTTGCCGCTGTCCCCCGTCCCCCAGGTGTGAACTCCAGCCAGTCCAAAGGGGAAGAGGACCCCGCGCAAGCTGACTGACAAAGGAAGGCTCAGCCGGCAAGCCGTCGAGGTTCCCCCCCTCTGCTGAAGGGAAGGAAACTGGCTCCGAAGGCCCCTCCAGGCACCACCAGCAACAGCAGCGACTCCAGCGAGAAAGTCCCAATAGTAAGTGAAGCCATCTGTCTCTTTGCCATAAAATCCCGGATAGTGGTTCCCAGAACAGGAGCCCAAGAGGACATAGAGGGCATCAGACACCAGGTGCACCAGATGTCTAATCAGCCTTCCCACAATCCAAAAGCACAGTGCCCCTTGCACACCCCATATGCTTTGAGCAAGTAGATGGGACATTCATAGGCAGAGCCCCTGCCACCCTCGCCATCGAACTAGTGAGATTGGAGGTGAGCCACCAATGGGAGCTCATACGCTTCGTGGTGGTGCCAAAAATGACAGAGTCAATCATCCTTTGCCTCACTTGGCTGGACAAATGGGGACCCGCCATCACGTGGGAGGATGCTACCAAAAGTTAAGGATCGGAGTGGGGCCCAGCCATCCCCCTCCTTTGGCTCAGCTGCCAAAGCCACCCAGCAGCCCCAGGACCGGTGATACAGTAGCTGCCGCTGCTGACGTGCCACCAGGCTGACCCCAGGTACCCAAAGAGTGTAGAGACCTGACAGACACATTCAGTGAGTAGGAATGTAATGCCCTACCACCCCCCCACTGACTGTGCGATAGAATTCGTGCCAGGGATTAAATTGCCCAAAGCAACTCCATGTATTCCATGACGCCCCGGGAAATGGAAGATCTGAGAAAATACACCAACCTGGCAAGGGTGTTCATCCAGCCCGTCAAATCTAGGGTGGCCACCCCAGTGCTCTTTAAAGAGAAGAAAGATGGATCAATGAGGCTCTGTGTGGATTTCTGTGGTTTTAATGCAGTATGCATGGAAAACACCTACCCCCTGCCCCTGATGAAGGACATGCTAACCCAGGTGCAAGAGGTAAGGTGTTCATGAAACTGGACTTAAGGGACAAGCGCAAATCAAAGAGCTCCCTGAATGGAAGACTGCCATGACACCTTGACCCGGAGGGATGGAGTGGCCTGGAATGGGGCCAAACTATACATCCCCTCCAGCCTGAGACTTCAGATCCTACAGCAGAGCCACAACTCCAAGCTTGCAGGACATTTTGGATTCTTAAAGACCCTGTACCTGGCCAGAAGTCAATTTTGGTGGCCCAGGATGAAAGCAGATGTGGAGGACTATGTGAAGAGCTGTGTCACTTGTGCAGCCATGAAGAAAAGACCCAGGAACCCCCCACGCCTGGCCTCCTCCAGCAAGTGGCGGACCCAATCCGACCCTGGGAGGAAATGGCCATGGACTTTATAGGTGAGCTCCCGGAGAGTGACAGGAACATGGTCATTTGGACAGTGATTGACTTGTTCTCAAAGCAAGCCCACTTCACAGACTGCTCAGGATTACCCTCAGCTAGAAAATTAGCTAGGGTATTCATAAAGCAAATATACAAGCTACATGGGTGCCCCGTAGTGTTATTTCTGTTAGTGGAATTCATGACAAAGTTCTAGAGGGAGTTCCTGAGGGCCATAGGGTCCATGCAGGGGCTTAGCTCAGCTTTTCATCAGAGCATGAATGGGGCATCCAAACACGCAAACACCATGGTAGAGCAGTATTTGAAGCTCTATATAGAGTAACTGGGCAGACTTGCTGACTTTCGCAGAGGTAGTCTACAATAACATAGTGCACAGCAGCACTGGCTTTCCAAGTCACCAGTGGCATGGAATTCGTTCCCATGCCCGAATTACCCCGGGAGCCACCATCCTCCATTTCCCTGAGCAAGTGGATGGAATCCCTGAAGCAGGGCTGAGAGAATACAAAGCGACCCTTAGTGAAAGCGGCAAAGTCTTATAAGATGCAAGCTGACAAGCGCAGCTCCCCCAGCCTCCTTTCCCAGTCAGAAACAAAGCATATTTGTCAATTAAGTATCTAAAGCTGAACCTACCATGTAAAAAACTGGGTCCCAAGTTCATAGGGCCATTCCCGATAGTGAAAGTAATCAACCCGGTAACTGTCCAGCTTAGACTCCGATGCCTCTTAGGGAAAGTGCATCCAGTCTTTCACAGCAGCTTGTTAAATCCGGCAGTCAGCTCCTAGCTGAGACCAAATAGACCGGGCTGCTCCTAAGCCTATTGTGGTGCAAGGAGACCCATTATGAGGTTTAAAAAAATCTGCATTCTCATTTGCACCGAGGACACTTGCAATATTTAGTCCATTGGAAGAGATACCCCTTGTCTGAGGTTACTTGGGTCAAAAGTTGGGATGTGAAAGCTGACAGACTTGTAAAGCAATTTCAAGATAGTCACACCAATAAGCCCAAGGAACCCCCTGGGCTGGGAAGTGGGGGTTAAACCTACTGCTACTAAAACCTCTCTGATTGTCTCATTACAGGAGGTCCTCTTCAACTGAGGAGGAGCAGTCTGTCAGCGTGGAGCCATTCCCCCCCTCCCTTGTGTTGTGGCCCGTCAGCGGTCTGTGCAGCTAGTAGCTGATTCCGACAGCGAGGAGGCTGTGTGGTGCCAGCAGCCTGTGGAGCCGGCACTCGAGTCAGACAATGAGGAGGCTGGAGAAGATATAGTGCCAGAGGCGGGGATTCAGCCAGGGCCTTCAGAACCTCCAGAAGCTCCCATGAGTGAAGAGGAAGAAGAGGAGGAGCCTCTTCTCGATGCACGAGTGCACAGAGTTGCCAAAAGGCAGGAGTGGTTCCTCAGGAGGTCTCCTCGAGAGTAAGGCTTGGGGCTAATTGGCCACTCCCCTAGCCTATTTAAGGAAGGACGATGACTGAGGCAATTTGCAGGAAACAACTTTGTTCACATTCCTTCGCGTCTTGATCTTGTTTCTCTTATCAGTTTCCTGCAAATTGCTTCTGGGCATTCTGTCAACCACAGTAACGTTACAGTTATTATTATTTGTTATTATTCTTGTCGGCTGTTAATGAAGTTAATTTAACAGCCTTTGTTCGGAAAAGACTGATTTAAATTAGTAAACTAAGGTTTGTACGGATTTTGTGTGTGCTGCGTTCTTTGGGGTCCGTAGCTAGGGCAGAACACCTTGGCACTTCAGGGCTGCCACAGTGAAGGGAGTCAAGCTGTGGGAATGGGAGGGGGGAGGAAGAGATATCTGGGGGATTATAGCCATAATAACATTCTTTCTCCTAAGAACCAATGTTGTGGTCCGCCAGCAGCCTTCGGAGCTGGCAGCAGAGTCAGACAGTAAGAAGGGTGGGGAGGAACATGGGCCAGTCCTGGAGTCTGGGGAAGGCTCAGACGAGGGCTCTGCGTCGGAGGCAGAGATGGGGCCAGGGCCATCTGGTAGTTATGTGTGGACTCCAGAGCCTCCAGAGTCGGACATCAGAGGCAGAGGAACAGGAGGAGCCTGTTCCTAGTGCGCGCATGCGCAGAGCTGCCAGAAGGCAAGAACAGTTAAAACAAAAGGGATGGCTCAGGAGTAAGGCCTGGAGATGATTGGCCCCTCCCATAAGGCTTAAAAGAGGAGCAAAGGCACATGGGCCCTTTGCAGGAAAGCAACGTTGTTAATTCTGTTCTCAGTTGGCATCTGTTTGATTCTGGACTCCATGTGGCTTTGCCAAGTAGGTCTTTAGCAGCGTGTCAAGGGAGATAAAGGTTGGTGATTATCCCGAAGGACTTCTCCTGAAGGACTTTTTGCAACTGATTAGGATTCAGCTGTGAATGAACGTAATTCACAGCTGATGCAATAAAAGAGGTTTTTGGGACTACTTGTGTATTTTAATGACTCAGGAAGCCAAGGTCACAACAGCCAAGAGTTTTCCCACCAGGTGCAAAGAGGTGGGGTCTGAGATTGAGTGACCCATGGACTGTGACCCGATTGGACCATGTGATGGACTGCCTGGGCAGGGAAAGGAAAATTCTAGTTTCTATTAGAGCAGTGGTTCTCAACCTTCCTAATGCCGCGACCCTTTAATACAGTTCCTCATGTTGTGGTGACCCCCAACCAGGGGTGGGTTCTAAATTTTTTTACTACCGGTTCTGTGGGCGTGGCTTATTTTGTGGGCGTGGCTTGGAGGTCATGTGAGTGGGTGGGCATGGCTAGCTGGTCATGTGACCAGGTGGCCATGGCTATGTGTACAGGGACTACTCAGAGGGCTGAAAAAAGTCATTTCTGACAGGTCCTCGCACTTTTGACTGGTCCTCACACTTATGACCATCCTCACATTTATGCCTGTGCAGCATTCTTAACAACCATGTCACTCATTTCACAACTGCTTCTCTTCAACATGGTATAAGATAGGGCAAAAAATGTAAAATGTGAGGACAGTCGTAAATTCGAGGACTGGTCAAAAGTGCGAGGACCAGTCAAAAATAACTTTTTCAGCCCTCTGAGTAGTCCCTGTGCACAAAAGGACTACCCAGAGGGCTGAAAAATGTGATTTCTGACAGGTCCTCGCACTTTTGACCGGTCTTCGTAGTTATGACTGGTCATCATTTATGCCCATTGTACAATTCTTAACAACCGTGTCACTCATTTCACAACTGCTTCTCTTCACCATGGTGACAAGATAGGGCAAAAACGTAAATTGTGAGGACAGTCGTAAGTTCGAGGACTGGTCAAAAGTGTGAGGACCAATCAAAAATAACTTTTTCAGCCCTCTGAGTAGTTCATATGCATAAAAGGATACAGCAATAGAGAGGGATGAAGGAAGGGAAGGGAAATTAGAGTAGGAATGAGGGTAAGAGAGGGAGGAAGAGAGGAGGAGAAGGAGAAAGAAAGAGGAAGTAGGGAGAAGAAAAAGAGGGGGGGGAAGAGAAAGTAAGTAAGAAAGAAAAGACAGAGGTGGTAGGTTTGAGGAGAAAGATTGCTGTACAATAAAAAAGATGAAAGGGAAGAAAGCCAACCCCAAACAAATATAAAGATATTAAGATAAAGAATGAATTGTTAAACTTTAAAGAATAAAAGAGAACAAATACCAATAAATAGCAATAATTAGAAACACACATACAAACATACAACGTATTTTCTTTGAACAGAGTATTTGGCCGGTTCACAAATTTAAACAGTTGTAGGAGGTTAGCACCCACCCCTTTCCTAGAAGAATGAAATATTTTGGGAAATATTAAAAAGGCAGAATATTATATTTCCCTACCTGGATGAGAAATGGAGAAGCATATTTTACAGACAAAGCAGCTCCCACCTTCCTGCCCCCCACCCTTTGTTAATGGGCCAGAGGCAGAAAGTCAATCCTTTGTCAAAGGACATTTGCAACACAATAGCAACAGAAACTAACACAATGGGCCCCATCAAGCCATGTGATCCTGTCCACCATTAAACATCTTTCCAAGCAGTCTCCATGTTTCCAGTGTCTTTTTCCCCACTTGGAGCAGAACCCAGAAGGATATTTCTTCCAACACAGTATTTAGTCATTTCAATTAAATTTACAATTTCTATATTTCCTTTTTACCATATTTATTCCTCATCTATTTTTTAAAAAAACCAATATTACCCCTCATCCTCATCTCTAATCTTAATCAAATTCAATTTTTCTCTTCTATTCTATATTATACCCCTTCCCATTGTCATCTATTTTTATATCCATCCTCACATTGGTTAATTATGTAATACAGTTGTTTAATACAAATTCAACATTTTAATATAAATAAATTAGTTATATAACTATCTTTTTTGTATATTAATCAATATGAACATGAATATTCCAATTATTTCCATGCAATCCAATTTCTTACAAATCAATTAATTATATTTACCAATAATAATAAACCAAATAATTTCCCCCATATATTCCTCCAAACCACAACTTAACCATTTCTGCTTTCAACACAATATACTATTAATAGTATCTCAATTATTACAATTCCCTAGTTAAATAGAGCTTTTTTTCTTTTGTGTTTTAAAATCTTGAACCTCCTCTTGCCCTAAATTTCCCATTGTTTTCACCTACCTTTTTTGGTGAGGAAAAAGAAATCTCTTTGCCTCATTTTGTCACTTGCAGCCAAGACCCTGCTTACTTTCAATTTCGCTTTTCAGCAGAGCTAGGGGGGGGGGGGAATTTGCTCCAGGAATTTACCTCTTTGCAGCTAGCTCTTTGAAGCCCCGCGGCAAGAATTTAAATAGTTTTTTTTTCCTCTAGCCATCAGCTGGGACTCCGGAGGCAGCAATAGATTGGGAGTGGGCGGGGTAAGCGAACGGTGACCGGGCGATCCAACAGAGCAGAGAGTGAGGGTGAGTGAGTGAAGGCGTCGGGGGGGGGGCGAGAGAAGGCTTTGGCGACCCCTGGGAAATGGCCGTTCGACCCCCAAAGGGGTCGCGACCCCCAGGTTGAGAACCGCTGTATTAGAGGGAAACCCGAGGAGAGTTCAGAATTGGCTTTCCCTAGATGTGCTTAATTACCATAGATTTCCTCAACAATTGTGATTTATTTACACTGTGATGTTTGCTTAATTACCATAGATTTCCTCAACAATTGTGATTTATTTACAATGATCACTGCAAAAAATGTCATAAAATCAGATCCATTCATGAGGGTGCCCTGACTTATGATCTCAATGATCATGGACTGGAAATCAAATCCTAACTGCAGTCATAAGTCAAGGACTATCTGTAATGCATATGCTACGCTTTTTGCATGTTCCATAGTTTGTTAAGTGTCAGTTATTAGCATGATTATCTATTCCTAGCTATTTCTAAAAGTTATAAAATAGTCTTAAACCAGCTTAGGACAAAATAGTGAATGGCCTACAAGCCCCAGTTCTACATTCACTGACAGCTAACCATTTTCTAGTTCACATTCAACCTTATATGATTGGAATCATGTATGCAGGGAGATTACACACACTCACCTTTTTCTGCTAGAAAGGAAAAAAAAACTATTAAAATTAAAGATGGAAACAGGGCTTGTTCCATCTTCCCAGAAGCCTCACAATGAACTGATTGGAATCCCCAAGAACCTCAATGGGAAGTTAGAAATAATTGAAACAGGAAAATTTTTAGGAATTTTCTGAAAAGATAGGTAAAATGTTTAGTTAGAAGTAATGCTTGAATTTATTTTCCTAGTGTGGGCTTGTACCTTTGTTTATAGTCATAATTACAAGTTTTGTTTTGTATTTTATAGAACCTGGCATTTTGTAAGAGCTGCCTTTTCATTAGGATCTGACCAGCATCATCAGAGCACAGAGCCTTAGAGCTTTTAAGTTGCAATCTTTGACTTCAACAACTTTTTGTTTACATATACATGTATGTTTGTGTACATACATATATACATACATACATACGTACGTGTATATATATATATATATATATGTGTGTGTGTGTGTGTGTGTGTATAGTTAATATTTCGGGTTTCTTCCCGTGTAATTGTGGATATATCCCTAAAAGGGTAGAAGCGACGTTTCGGCAGAATCCCATCTGCCATCATCAGGCTTATGCCAGTAGTCATTTTGCACTAACTGACGTTGGAATTTCAAATCTGGTGCTGGTATTCTGGGATGGCTCCACCTTTTCATTCTGATTGGTTGGGAGTCCCAGTATGTGTTTATTGGCTTGGCTTCGGGTGTATGGTCGGTTTTTCTCCACTAGGTGGCAGGGCTTTATCTTTGTGGCTGGTTTGAATATGATTTGGTTGGGATTTTTTTGTGCAATGTTTGGTCCATGTTCCACATATGGTGTTATGATTCGTCTATCTATGAGAGCAGGTTTCCAAATAGTAGGCAGACGTGAAGTGTCATCCCGTTTATTCATGCAATATGGTCTTTTTTCCATTTCTATTGCTTCTCTGATTATCCTGCCATTGAGATGTTCTATTTTTGCAACTGTTTTTGTTTTATTAAAATTAATGTTGTGTCCTGTTGTATTTATATGTTGAACTAATGATGATGTGTGTTCTTGCTTTTGTATTGAGTTTTTGTGTTCCTATATATACACACACACACACATACATACATACATATATATACATATATATACATACATATACATACATACATACACATATATATATATATACATACAGTGGTGGGATTCAATTTTTTTAATAACCGGTTCTGTGGGCGTGGCTTAGTTGGGGGTGTGGCTTGGTGGTCATGCGACTGGGTGGGTGTGGCTAGCTGGTCATGTGACCGGGTGGACGTGGCTAGCTGGTCATGTGACCGGGTGGACGTGGCTAGCTGGTCATGTGACCGGGTGGACGTGGCTATCTGCATAGGGACTACTCAGAGGGCTGAAAAAAGTCATTTCTGACTGATCCTCGTACTTTTGACCGGTCCTCGCACTTATGACCATCCTTACATTTATGCCCATTGCGGCATTCTTAACAACGTGTCACTTATTTCTCTTAATCATAGTAACAAGCTAGAGCAAAAACGTAAAATGTGAGGACAGTCATAAGTTCGAGGACTGGTCAAAAGTGCGAGGACCAATCAAAAATAACTTTTTCAGCCCTCTGAGTAGTCCATATGCACAAAAGGACCACCCAGAGGGCTGAAAAAAGTGATTTCTGACAGGTTCTCGCACTTTTGACCGGTCTTCGCACTTATGACTGGTCATCATTTATGCCCATTGTACAATTCTTAACAACCATGTCACTCATTTCACAACTGCTTCTCTTCACCATGGTGACAAGATAGGGCAAAAACATAAAATGTTAGGACAGTCGTAAGTTCGAGGACTGGTCAAAAGTGCGAGGACCAGTCAAAAATAACTTTTTTAGCCCTCTGAGTAGTCCATATGCATAAAAGGATACAGCAATAGAGAGGGATGAAGGAAGGGAAATTAGAGTAGGAGTGAGGTAAGAGAGGGAGGAATAATTTCCCCCATATATTCCTCCAAACCACAACTTAACCATTTCTGCTTTCAACACAATATACAATTAATAGTATCTCAGTTATTACAATTCCCTAGTTAAATAGAGCTTTTTTTCTTTTGTCTTTTAAAATCTTGAACTCTCCTCTTTTTGGTGAGGAGAAAGAAAAAGAAATATCTCTCCCTGCCTCATTTTGTCACCTTGCAGCAAAGCCTGCTTTACTTTCAGTTTCCTTTTAGCTAGGAAAAAAAAATCTGCTCGAGCACTCTTTGCAGCAAGCAAAGTGCTTGCAAAACAAGAGCTTGCAAACGAGCCTGCAAAACAGCTGACAGCGAATCAGCTGAGAGTCGGAGGCCGATCTAATCATGCTAATTAACCTATGCTGAAACTGAAAGAGGCTGTTTTTTTCTTGCTGTTTGCTTGCAAGGAGGTAAGTGCTGCGAGGCACAGGTCAAAGGAGGGGCCACCCTCCTTGCCACTTAGCCCCCCTGTCGCCCCCCTTTGCCTCTAGCGTCCCTCTTGCCGCCCCCCTTGCCGCTTACCGCCCCCTAAGGCATCCCACCGCCCCCCAGGGGGCGGTACCGCCCACTTTGGCAACCACTGTCTTAACTACTTAACAACCGGTTCTACCAAAGTAGAATCCCACCACTGGGTCTACCCATTTATATTTGCAGGCATCGGTCTACTCATTTCTTTTCTTTTAACACTGATCAGCTGTAGGGTGGCTCTTTGAAGCCCCGCGGCAGCTGCGAGGCCAATAAAATTATAAAAAAACACCAAACCATTTGTTAAATTGCTGGCTCGCCCACCCCTCGCCCAGTGGTGCAGAGGGGTGGGGCAAGGGGCGGGGTGAGCCAGCAATTTAACAAACGGTTCGGCCGAACCCCCTAGAACTGGCAGAATCCCACCACTGTATTTATATATTATATATAGTATATATAATATATAATATAATCTATATGTGTGTGTATATATACACACACACACATATACATACCTATATACATACATACATATATCTCCACAGTGTGTGTGTGTGTGTGTATGCTACTGTATGCTTTGCATACAACTTGAATTTTCTTAATATAAAGTTTGATTTTATTGATCTCTTATAAAACTACTCTATTGCCCAAAGAATGGAAAAGGGCAGATTTTACTAGTAACTTTCCTTAAAGCCAGGTGGTGATGGTATGTAATTAATTTTCTCTAAATGTGACATAAACGCAGCATGAGTGGTAGGAGTCTTCTCTCTCACAGGCACTTAGCAGGGTTAGGGAGGAGGAAACCAGAGAAGCCTGCTGGAAGATAGATACCCAACAAGCTACACCAAGGCAGGAGGCAGACCATGGAAAAAAACTGCCAGTCAATATAGAGATTTTTAAATTGTGAGTTTTGGTGCTCCAGCCCGTGAGCGCTTCCCTTTCACCCGGATGGCCCCTCCCCCCATATGAGAAAGCCACGGCCACCGGCAGTACTGCCACCCCCTCTCCCTCCCCTCATCCCTTCCTGGGTGCAGAGGAAGGAAGGAGATAGGAATGAGAAGGAGGGAGTGAGAGAGGGAGGAAGGAGACTGAAATGAGAAAGAGAGAGGAAGGAAGGGAGGAGATGGGAATGAGAAGGGAGCCAGGGAAGGAGGGAGGGGGAGAGGGAAGAAGGAAGGAAGGAAAGAAGGGACGGAGGGTAGGAGAAGGACAGAGGCAGGGGAGGGAGGGAGGAGATGGGAATGAGAAGAAGGGAGGAAGGAAGGAGATTGGAATGAGAGGGAAGGAAGGTCTGAGAGAAATCTTGCCTTAGCACTTGGACACCAGCAGCCCTGTTGCCCTTTTGCTATACCCTTGCCCCTTCCCCTCCTCCTGGCCTATCACTAAGGATGCTTTGCTTACAAAACCGGGTCTCCTCACATAGAGAGGGAGTGGGCCTCCCTATAACCCATGAACTTTGTCCTCCTGCACCCACCATGAGCAACCTGGTCAAGGAGAGCGAGCAAAGCAGCATCAGCCTTGAGGAGGAGGTAAGTGAGGCTGGGTGCTCCTTCAGGGAAGTGGGGCTGGAGCGTGAGGTCCCAGTGCCCGGGAAGCTCGAGGGCTGGGTTCAGCGCTTACCCTCCACTGCCCAAGGTTCCGGGCAGCCAGCCCCACCATTCGGGGATCCTCTGCGTGATCTGAGAGGGACGGTGAGGCTTCTCTGGTGAACGAGGCTTTGGCTCTCACTCTGGTCTCATCTTCCTCCACTGGAGACCTCCGGATCCCTCCTCCCAGCCTTGCCTGGCACCACACAGGAGGTGGAGGATGCTGCTGCTATGGAAGAGCAGAGGAGACAGTTTGCAGGAAGCAGTTTCATCCGAGTTCAATTTCTGCCTTGACAGATCTCTGGAGAGGAGGAGGGGATGGTGGAGGGCAAGCAAACAAGCCAGCATCCTTACAACACATGATTGGAAACTGGGATTCCCTTTTGAGAAGGGTCAACCTTCCTCATGCAGAACCAGGGAACACTGCTCTCCTGCTCCTCCACTTGCTCTCCAGAGATCTGTCAAGGGAGAAGTTGGACTCAGAGGAAACAGCTTCCTGCAAACTTTCTCTTCCATGCTTCCACATGCAGCAACATTTTCCTCCGCTTCCCACTTTGCTTGGAAGGAGGCACCGGACAGAGAAATGCCAAGGAGTCTGGGATTGGGAGAGCAATGTGAGACTTGTTCTGTCCTGATTCACCCATTCTGAGTCAGCCGTGTCTAGTGAGCGGTGTTGAGCCTGTGACCCAGCCATGCCCACCTAGTCGCAGCGACCTGGCTGTGATCACCCAGCCATGCCTACCCAGCCATGCCTACCTGGCTGCTGTGAGTCATCAGTCTTACATGCAACTGGCCCTTTGAGGGTAACCATAATGCTGATGTGGCCCTCAATGAAATTGAGTTTGACACCCCTGATATAAACGCTGAAACCGATTTACATGAGCCCCGGTGGCAAGTGGTTAGAATGCAGTACTGCAGGCTACGTCTGCTGATCACTAACTGCCAGCAGTTTGGCAGATAGAATCTCACCAGGCTCAAGGTTGACTCAGCCTTCCATCCTTCCGAGGTCGGTAAAAATAAGGACCCAGATTTTGGGGGGCAATATGCTGACTCTGTAAACCGCTTGGAGAGGGCTGTAAAGCACTATGAAGCGGTATATAAGTCTAAGTGCTATTGCTATTAAAATATGTCTGGTCATAAATTGTACTTGTTGGATCAGAAAGATATCTGGATCAGAATTACTTCCAAATTACATATCTACTATTTCGAGAAGAGTGTGATTCTATTCCAGAATTATGATCCATTCAACAATGACTACTTTTGTCTTATCTAGTTAGCTGTTCTCCATATTAAATAGGTGGAATTTAGAATTAGAGGAAACCTCAGTTTCTTACAAAAATACTAGAATGGAATCAGACTCTCTTTGAACAATCATTCAGGCTATAATCATTCTTTATATAGTCTTAATTTTCCTGGTAGAGCGTCTACATTTCCATCTGCTCCTAGATTGTACTTGCCCCTGATTTTGCATTTGAATTGAAAATGAGCAAGAATTCCTAGATGATACTTTGCAAAGTTTTCTAATTAACTGAAAAAGACTTAATTAATGTTAAATGAATGATGAAGACAAAGTAGGGAAAAATACAGATTGTTCTCTTCAAATCATTTACCATTCATCTTGCCCGATACAATTCTGTAACAAAAGGCTAACTTAGTGCTATCCCAGTGCTATTTGGAAGGACGAAACTGATTACCACATTATATCATGGATGGAAGTTCACAAGGCATCTAGTTCAATTTTCTGCCAATGAAAGAAAATTATGCGACAGAATCCCTCAGAAGTGACTATCTAGCCTCTGCTTACAATTTATCAATGTCATACTATCAAAAAATTCTTTAATCTTTAATCATGTACTAATAGTTTTTTAGCTTTATATATTTTCATGTTTATCTATCTTACTTTTTTATCTGCTGGCCTTATGCTGTAATAAAAAAACCATATTATTTAATATGAGCTATATGGAGAAAGATTTCCAAAGCACTGCAGCTTGAGTGTCCCAACACATGCTAGACATCTTCTGTGAGGAATAGAGGTAGAATTTCACTCTGCATCACAGCCATTTGCTGTCCAAAGTGCTCATTTCAACATATAAAACTACAGGAAGAAAATAGTTTTATTTTGTTCACAGTAAGGATTTTATTTTTTAAAAAAAATCCCTCTCAATTAAAAAAAAGAGACTGCTTGCCACAATATAACTGTTATCTCGGGTGGGGGCATCAACAGTCCTGAACAGCTTGCAGTTAGAGGAGAAACATCCCTTTGATGACTAAATAGGTGTCTGAACTCTGAGCAGCCTCGCTTAAACAGACTTGGTGGGGTGAAAAAGACTTTTCCTTCTGGATTATATCATTCTGCTCCGGACCTTAATTGAAACTACTGGAATCTACCATCTCAACAGAAAAAAAAATGCTATTATGACTATGAGACAAAAAATATTCTTTTATGCCTATCAGCCTGGAAGATAAAAGCAAATATCAAGGTAACTTGCAAAGAGGGAGAATATACCTTTTCTTTTACTACTGATTTATTATCAAAAACTGTTAGGTCTTCAACAAACAAATATGAATATTTCCCCAAAGGCATTATTAACAATTAATAATCATTACACTGAGTGCCTTGTTTACCTGACCTTCTGTAAATTCAGCTGCCTTGTAAATTCAGGGCCATATTTTGCACATTTATATATTTGTATGCACAGATTTGACTCATTCATTCATCCATTAAAATTTGCTTGACAGACCTAAAAGTGATAATCAGGGTACAATTGTATTTACTGGATTATAGAAAATTGCCCAAACTGTTAAGTTCAAGGAAAGCGCATTCTTGTCTCTCTCTTGTGACTGATGTAAAAGTAATTACACATCAGAGGATGCCCCAAGACACTCTGAAGGAGCAGCAAAGCTTTTACAATCTGGTGTCTTTAGCAGTATTTTATTCTTTAAAATGGTGACTGATTTTAAAGACTATATGAAAAGAAAAAACAAAAAGCAGCCTAGCACAACTTGTCTAAGCAATGCATTACTCTGTAATTCAAATGGTAAAGTAATTTCCTAGAAAAGTTAAAATGTTGTATTTACTACTAACTTCCTCAAAAATGAAAAGATTAATTCCTTTATATGTCAGCTTTTCTTATGCAAGAGTTTGGACTGTTAAAATATGACATATGAAGCATTTTTTTCTGGAAAAGAGCAAGAATGTTTTATATTAAATGAGAAAGGCAATACTAAAAGTATCACAATTAGTATTATTACTATCTTCAAAGTAATAATTATAGTTTATTCAGGATGGAACTTAAATTCAGATTAATTTCAGTACAAATGTGATATCAAATATTTTTAGGACTTCTGGTTTGGCGTCGCGGCGAGACAGTCGGGGAAATAGCGGGCTCTGATGAGCGCCGTGAAAACCCCGGCTGCTGAATCGCCGCCGATGGGTTTTCGGACTGGAACCGTCCTGCAAGGATGGGGAAAAAGGAGGGATACCTCGGAAGACCAAGAGGAACAGGCAAGTTTCTTGGAGATCAGAGGGAATCCTCTATGAGTTGGCGGCAGGGGGCGGCAGCCACGAAGCTTTGACAACTGGGCTAAGAGATGTGCTGGAGGAAAGTGGATTGAAACGGAGCTCTTTGAAGCCGGGTGAGTGACAACCAACCCAGGCTTGTAACAACGCCTAGAGCAATATTACTATTTATAAGACCCCAAGCCATAAAACAGCGGCTGAATAACAAAGGGGCTTTGGAAAGTTTAAAATGCAACTTTAAAGAGACAAAGACCCGATAAACAACTAACTCTTGAAAAGAACTAATGGAATTAAATATCGAGATATGGTGAAAAGACTGGATACTTTAAAATTTGAATTAGATTTTAAAAAAGAAGACTTGATATTTTTAAGGATTTTTAAGGAGAGTAAACGAATTGGACTGTTACATAAGTGCAATAAAATGGATACTCGCATGACTAATGGAAAATGTGGATTGTAGAGGGACACCTTCTGGTTTAAAAAGGAACATTGCAACTCGTCTTTGTCATGAAAAATTTTGAACTTTACAGATAACCAGTCATGGGATTTGTGGAAGAGGTCTTTCTTCTTGTCTGCAGGCAGCTTGATTTTGGTGAAAAGAAAAGGAAATTATAATGGCACTCCTATAATTGAAACAACAATAACAACTGGTGCAGGAATAAAAGAAGGATTTAGTGCAGGATCAAGAGAAGGGAATTTGATGCATTTTATCCGGAATAAAAATAAAAAAAAGATTTAATATGACATATGGAGGACAAATTTGATGACTTTGAAAATGGAAGGAAATATATGTTAGTAGGCGAGGAAATGAAGAAATAAGATATTCCGACTGAAAAAAGAAAAAAAGAAGAAGAACAATGTGATTAAAAATAAAATAATGTATAGGTGGATAGTAATAATAAAAAGGAGATTTTTATAGAAACACAAGAGAAATTAAGCAAGTTAAAAGAGATTTATAAATATATTCAAAGATACGTTTTAAGTAAGAACCATGTCTCAATGTTAAAGTGTTATGATAAAGGATAAGGATAAATATGATTAATAGGAAATAAGCAATGCATAGATGGATGGAAACAACAAAGAAAGGATTATGTTGGGATTAATAGTTAAACTAACTATGATTATGCTGTGTTTAACAGCCAAAAACAAAAAACAAAAATGGTTATGCTGTGTTTAACAGCCAAAAAACAAAAATGGATATGCTGTGTATAACAGCCAAAAAACAAAAATGGATATTAGCTGTACATCTCCACCCCGGACTACCCCAACGATGCCCTTGAAGTGATGTCCCGGTGCCTGGAGGCCGTGTGGATCTGGATGGGGAGGAACAGACTCAGGCTCAACCCATCCAGGACCGAGTGGCTGTGGTTTCCAACATCCCGATATAGTCAGTTGGTGCCATCACTGACTATTGGGGGCGAGTCATTGGCCCCCACGGAGAGGGTTCGCAACTTGGGTGTCCTTCTGGACTCACGGCTGTCTTTGGAAGAGCACATGACGGCCGTGGCCAGGGGGACTTTTTATCAGGTCCGCCTGATTCGCCAGTTGCGTCCCTTTCTGGATCAGGACTCGTTAAATACGGTCACTCATGCTCTTGTTACTTCCCGCCTGGACTACTGCAATGCTCTCTACATGGGGCTCCCCTTGAGGAGCACCCAGAGGCTCCAGCTGGTCCAGAACGCAGCCGCGCGGGTGGTTATGGGAGCGACGTGGCGCTCCCACGTGACCCCCCCCTCCTGTGCGAGCTGCACTGGCTCCCGGTGGTCTTCTGGGTGCGCTTCAAGGTTTTGGTCACCACCTTTAGAGCGCTCCATGGCATTGGACCGGGGTACTTACGAGACCGCCTTCTGCTACCAATAGCCTCTCACCGACCAGTACGCTCCCATAGAGAGGGGATTCTCAGGGTGCCGTCGGCCAGTGTCGGCTGGCGGCCCCCAGGAGGAGAGCCTTCTCTGTGGGGGCACCTCCCATCTGGAACGAGCTCCCCCCGGAGATACGGAGATCCCGGACCTGCGCACGTTTCGTCTTGCTCTCAAAACTTTTTTATTTCAGCAGGCTGGCCTGGCCTAACTCTCCTCTTTTAAATTTTTTAATTCGTTTGATCTTATAAATTGGGTGTTTTAATCTGTGTTTCGGCCAAAATATTTAATAATTTTAAGGGACTTTTAATATTTGTATTATCTGTATTTTATCTTGGCTGTTCACCGCCCTGAGTCCTTCGGGAGTAGGGCGGTATAGAAATTTAATAAATAAATAAATAAATAAATAAATAAATAAATAAATAAATAAATAAATAAATAAATAAATAAATAAATAAATAAATAAATAAATAAATAAATAAATAAATATGCTGTGTAACAGCCAAAAAAACAAAAATGACTAGGCTGGGTTTAACAGCCCAAAGATAAAAATGGTTATGGTGTGTAACAGCCAAAAGAAACAAACCCCCCCCCCAAAATGATTATGCTGTGTTCAACAGCCAAAAACAAAAATGGTTATGCTGTGTTTAACAGCCAAGAAATAAAAATGATTGGTTTAACAACAAAAAAAAATGAGATAGGATAGCCAAAATAAGGAGGAGTATGTTGAGATTAACAGTAAAAATGAAATGAATAAGCTGGGTTTAACAACAGAAACAAAGATGATAATGTAGAGTTTAATAGTAAAAAGAAAATGTATATGTTGGAATTAAATATTTTTTGAATGCTTATAACAACTGTAATGATTCATATTTTGAAAATGTATCCATCTAAGGAAAAGAAAGAGAAAAATGGAATGATATTTGGTTAGGATTTAAGATTTAAGTAACGGGTTTTTGGGGATAATGGCATAGTTAAATAGATAGTATTGAGGGAAATAACTGAATAAAATATTAAGTTGTGTTAATTGAAAATTGAGATTTGTTAGTGATTTGTATCAATCTGTGACTGGATCAATGCTTCGTTTTGGAAAAGATATGTTTTATGTTTATGTTTTAAAAAATAATAAAACTTTTTTTCAAAAAAAAAATTTACAACAAAAAAAATTCAGTGGTTTTGAGGAAATTGAGGGTCACTGGTATAATAATCGTCTACTGTACTCCAATTTGTGGTTAAGAGTGACATCATCAGATTGCCTATGAGTGTTCAGTGAGTACTGTTTCTTGAACAGGCAGCATCCTTCTTATGATTGCCATTTCTGAGAACCAACACATGCTCTCTAAATTTTTAATGCACTCACCATCGCAAAATTGTTCCTTTCCTCTTCAGTCTTCATTTATGAACTTATGAGACCATTTACTGATCATTCCAACTGGTAGGGATATTATGTACTGCATCAATACCCCAAATGATTAATTTCCACAAAATTGTTAGGATAATGATCAATCAAGAAGTTTCAAACAAATTGTCTTTCAACTTTGGTTTGTATAATGGCAGGGATCTTCCAAGGATGTAGATGAAGAATACAAGTTTTTTACCTACGTGTCCCCTAGCAATCAGATAACATCCTGAAAAGTTCTAGAATGCTATGATTATGATTGTGTAGGCACACAAGCACACATGCATGCACACACACAAACATATCTTATTGTACTTGAGAAAATATTGTACTTCAAATTTTCTCTTTTTCCTTAAATCTATGGTCTTGGTTATTTACTTACAAGTAAAAAAATATATTAAGTCCTTAACTGACCAGATTGAGTCTAATTATTCTGATATTTTATTAATGAAAACAAAGATGTAAATC
Source organism: Pantherophis guttatus (assembly GCF_059756535.1). Lineage (NCBI taxonomy): Eukaryota > Metazoa > Chordata > Lepidosauria > Squamata > Colubridae > Pantherophis > Pantherophis guttatus. Next base: position 74,129,817 of record NC_142067.1, read on the forward strand.
CTTGCTCTATGATTCACCACAGAATAGCTATATACATTTCAAAAGATAAATAAAATATAATTTCATATAAAGGTGTTAAGCGTCTCTGGGTCAAATTGTTTTCAATGAATCTCTAAGTAAATAGAAGCTCTGCATGAGATATAGTTAAACATCTTTCTGCAAATTTGCATCCATACATACTATTTATGTGCAGTTGTTTACAGATTTAAAATAAGAAAACAGTGAATATGGCAGGTGCAGAAGTTGGACATCCTTTCAGTCAGTACTTTGTAACATCTCCTCAGGCAGAAATAACAGCTTTCAAACATTTCCTGTAGTCAACTAAGTGTCTTTCTATTTTTGCTTTAGGAATGTTTTCCCATCCTTTTTTGAAGAAGTCTACTAGCTTAGAAATATTCTTAAATGTCTTGAAATGCAATGCATGCTTGAGATATCTCCAAAGCTTTTCAATAATATTAAAGTTTGCATATAAGTATTGTATGGTTAGTTTCAAAGTATGTTTCAGACTGCTCTTAATTTCTTCACTGAATATTGGACCTTAGCGCAAAAATCAAGAAAAGCCTCTTTTAGAACAAGCTGGTCAGATTTACAAAACAAAAGCTTCTGGTCACTTTTCTGGTGAAGTTTAGCTGACACTGAAAGTTGAAAGTTGACACTGAAAGTTGACACTATCCATCAGTCTACCATTCAGCTTATATAACAGTCTTCATGGGAGAATTATCAGAAGAAAACATAAGCGGCAGGGTGGCTTGGGGGTAGTGGGCCTTCCCTCCGCGTGAGCAGGCGTGGTGGCAGGGCACTGCCCAAACCGGTGCCTGGAGATCAAAGGCCTTCTTCCTCCAGCCTTGGGAGAGAAGCCTGGCCGGGCGCTGTGTGTTGGGTCTGGTAGGGGGCAGGGAAGTGCCACACCCTTCCCTGTTTCCTGACGGGCCTGCTGGCAAAGCATCCTTCTCGTGCACCCAATGCACCTTGGCACCACTGTGAGCCACTACAGTTGGGTGTGCAAGGGGAACAAGCTCCACATGCAGGTTAAGTCCAAGATCCGCAAGGGGGCTGAGAAGATGACCAGCAGCGACCTGCTCTCCAACCACAAGCCAAAACAGACAGTGGGACTGAGTTAGCGCGTCCAGTGGTCCGTGTCACATTCCTCCCCCCGCCTCCACTTGCTGCTTGGATGGCCAGCCCAGTGGTGACAATGGGCTCCAGAGCTGCAGCATGCACCAGCTGAGGGGCTGGCAGGCTGCATCTACAGTCGGAAACCATCCCACACACACACACACAAAAGGTGGCGAGCGCATGTGTCAACTCGTAAAGCATTCCAGGCCTGGTCTCGAGTTGCCATAGGCAAGAGGGGGGAGAAACTGACCGGGCAGCTCAGCTAGCACGATTACAAGCACATTCCATGCATATCTTTCTCCAGATTGTATCCCAAGTTACCGGATCCAGCAGGAGGGGTGTGTTCTCTACAGCCCGTGAACATGCTCCATTGGAGAATGTGATTTATGACACACCCAGGAAGGAGGGTGGAAACAGGGTCATTGTGGGGTTGTAAATTACGAAGGGCAGAGCTGACTCCACTTGGATAAGTGCTGACATGCTGCTCCTAATAAATAACTGGATTTCTTTTGAAACCTGGCTTGAGGTTCATGAATTAATTAGGGCGTCAGTTGGAACCCTCACAGAGAGTCAGCTCTCCCCTTAAACTAACCAAGATTAACGGGTTTTCGGGGTCCTGGCCTCTCCAGTCACTCCCTGACATCTGGGGTGCTTGGAGAGAAACTCAGGTAATCATGGCAGAGGGCAAACTATCTGAAGAGAGCCTACTCCAAGCAACTGAAAGGGAGGCAGCCTCCAACCAGGCAATTCCAGGACCCAGAAGCCTAATTGCAGCCAGAGTGCAGCCCTCCCCAGACATCAAAGCTGAGACACCTGTTCAAGTGTCTGCAGCAAGAAGGGATGAGTATTGGTGGAAGATAACCCCTAAAGCAGCTGAGGTTGAGTTACCCCCCCCCCAATGCCCAGAAAGGGGGAAGATCCCTGAGCAAGCTGGGAAGAGTGGATTGGATGTGGGAGTGGGCACAGGCCAGGCTCCCAAAGCCCCTGATGGAGCCCCTGGGGGGTTCCATAGAGCAGCTGAGGGATGAATTTGACTGAGCCACCCTTCATGATGAGGGGCTGTCATGCTGCCCAAAAGAGACGGGAGGTGCAGCCAATCCCTTTGAAGTGAGGAGAAACAGACGGGAACGCAGCTCCCCTTCCCCACCCACCAAAAGGAGGAGCCCAAAGCTGCAGCCAGTGCCTCCTCCACACAGCAAGCAAGCTGCCCAAGGCAGACAACTCCCTCCCTCTCTCCGAACTAGAGCCGAGGAAGATGGCTAGCCACATCAAGCGCATGCTTACAGGAGTAGGGAGGAGCAATGCTGAATGACCTGTACAATGAAGATGAGCTCAGAAGCCTAAGGTAGAGGGGGCGACCCATTACGGAACACATCCGTGAATTTAAGATAATTTAAGAGAATCATTGGGAAGCTACCCTCTTTACCAGTGGCTGTTAGTGTATTTTTTCAGAACAAGCCTGGACAAGCAAATTGCCTACCGGGACATCCCGAACTGACTCTCGGAGTGGTTCCAAGTAGCCATAAAAGTCGACTGCGGATTGCATGCCAATGACATGAGAAAACAACCGGACATTAAAGAGAGGTCAAACAGACCAGAGACCAACCAGCCGACAGGGAACTACAGCACCAAAGCCGACCCCAAAACCAGCCCTCCCACGAAGTCCACTGAAATGCTATAGATGCGGTGGGATAGGCCACATGACATCAGCATGCGCAACCCCAGCCCCGAAACCAAGGCCAGAGCCACCACCCAGGGCACGACTGGAACGAGGCTCCAAGCGTGCCACCAACACATCATAGAAGGCCCTCCAGACTGCAGAGGTCCCTCTCCACCCAGCTGAAGGGGTATGGGAACCCTAGGCAACAACGACCAGTTGCCAGAATCCTGCAACAGCGAGGACTGAGGTGAAAAATGACCCAATGGTGAGTGAGCCAGTCCACCCTTTCATTTTTCGAATATGCCTCACAGCCCCAAAAACGGGAACCCAGGGGATTTTTCAAGCCCTAATAGACTCAGGCTGTACTAAATGCTTGATCAACTTAACCACAGTCATGAAACTGGGGATCAGAGTGAAAAGACTGGCCCACCCGATCCGATTTAAACAGGTCAATGGGTCCCTAAGGGGGGGGGGCTATGACACCCACCTGACTGAACCAGGGAGGCTAGAGCCACCGAATCACTGGGAAGTAATTCGATTTGTAATAGCCCCCAAAGTGAAAGACACAGTCATACTGGGACTCTCCTGGCTAGACAACTGGGGACCAACCATATGGTGGCAAGGGGGCAGCCGCAGACTGAGAACAGCAAGGGGATCCCAACCCCCTCCACACTAGCAAATAGAAGTACTGCCCATGCAGGGAACCCTCCGAAAGGGCCTACCAGAACAAGTAGCAGCCACTTCCAACAAGACCCCAGGGGCCGAACAGATCCCAAGAGAATATCAGGACCTCGTGGAAGTATTCAGCAAGACCGAGTACCCACCCCCCCACCGTGAGACAGACTGTGCCATCGAAATCATCCCCAGGGCAAAACTACCAAAACCCAAATTGTACGTCAGGACGCCCCATATATATGCACAAGTATATGGACAAAAACCTAGCAAGGGGGTTCATCGAGCCAGTCAAACCACGGGTCGCAGCCCCTGTTCAAAGAAATAAAGATGAAACTATGAGATTGTGCTTGGACTTCTGCAGGATAAACTACATGAGTGTACACAACCTATACCCCCTCCCTCTCATGAAGGATATGCTATCTCATCTAGCCAAGGACATAGTTTCTCCCAAATTAGACCTCGGAGAAGCATACTACCAAGAACACATCACGGAGGGAGATGAATGGAAAACAGCATTCAACTGCCCCCTAGGGAGTTTCCAATTCAAAGTATGCCTTTTGGACTGCAGAGAGTCCCAGCGGTGTTTATGCAGTTAATAAATGAGGTGTTGCACGAGCACCTCTACAAGGAGGTATTCATCTACCTTAAAGGCATCCTCATCTACACTGAGACCATGAATGACCACATACCCCTGGTCCGCCAGGTACTGGAAAATCTTCTGTACGTCAAGCAATCAAAATGTGAATTCCACCGCGCACGGCCAGACTACTGAGTTTCAAACAAGGGAATAGAGATGGACCCAGCCAAAGTACAAGCCGTCCTAGGCTGGCAACCCCGTTGCATCCGCAGACAGCTACAAAGCTTCTTAGGGTTCGCAAACTTTTACAGGAAATTCATCCCTCCTTCGCAAAGATTGCCAAACCATGACAGATCTCCTAAGGACAGGGAGCCCAGGAATGGAGCCTCGCCCAGGACAACCCCTACAGTGAGACATAACATGCCAAAAGGCATTTGAAACACTGAAAGAATTGTTTGCAAAAGAACCACTGCTGAAGCATCCTGACCCCAAACAACCCTTCATCATCCAAGCAGACACCAGCGATGTGGCAGTGGGAGCAGTACTACTACAAAGAAGCAGCCAAAGAAACCTACAGCCCTGCACCTACACCTCCCGGAAGTTCACGAACATAGGGAAGCAAAGGGCTGCATGGGAAAAAGAGGCTTTCATGATGAGATGGGCACTGTTAACCTGGCGCCACCTGCTGGAAGGGGGGCAGAGGCCGGACCGACTATAAAAATCTGGAGGCCCTCAGGACCCCGCAAAAACTATCTCCCAAACAAGTCCGCTGGGATCAATAAGGTTAAGGTTAAGGTTTATTAAATTTGTATACCGCCCTTCTCCCGAAGGACTCAGGGCGGTGAACAGCCAAGATTAAAATACATACAATATAAAAATTAAAATAAATTAAAACAGAATTAAATCAAATTGGCTTCCCAAAATTTAAAACCCTTTGCCCATAAAATAACCCATTAAAATTTTAAGCCAGCCTGGCTTGCTGAAATAGGAAGGTCTTCAAAGCTCGACGGAAAGTATGGAGGTCCAAAATCAGTCGTATTCCTGGGGGTAGCTCATTCCAGAGGGCGGGTGCCCCCACAGAGAAGGCTCTCCCCCTGGGGGTCGTCAGTTGACATTGCTTGACTGACGGCACCCTGAGGAGACCCTCTCTGTGGGAGCGGATTGGCCGGTGAGAGGTTATCCGTGGCAGGAGGTGGGCTCGTAAATACCCGGGCCCTAAGCCATGGAGCGCAAACTTCAATCAGTTTGACTTCGTGCTAAAGCACATCCCATGGGGGAGGAACTGTCTAGCTGATGCCCTCTCCTGCATGCCCTAGTACAAATGCGAATGGGAGGAGGCAGTAGACACCGTGACTCCCTACACAAATAGCTGCCCAAGTGACCACCAGACGATAACACCGCAACCAGTAAGACCAACCCGCAAGTGATCTAACCACGAAACTCAAAATCAAACTGCTAGCAGACCCCTGGTTCTGAGACAATCAACACATCTTGACAAAAAGAGATGATCTAGCATGGAAAGGGACAAAACTCTACATCCCAGAATCCCTATGCACCCTAATCTTCCAGAGGTGCCACAATTTCAAATGGGCAGACCACTTCAGGTTCCTAAAGACCTTACACTTAGCATGGAGGCAATTCTGATGGCCCGGCATAAAGACATGGACAGTTATGTGAAAACGTGCACCATCTGCGCCATGATGAAGAAATGACCAGGAAAACTGCTGTAACCAGTAGCAGATCCAACGAGACTATGAGAGGAGATTGCAATGGACTTTATAGTGGAGTTGCCGAAAAGGGGGGGGGGCGGAAACACGATGATATGGACTGCAATAGACCTGTTCTCCAAACAGGCGCACTTCATACCCTACAGCAGACTACACTCAGCCCACCAGTTGGCTAAACTGTTCCTGAAGCACATCTACTATCTGCACGGAGTACCACAAACAATTATCTCAGACAGAGGGTTCCAGTTCATGGCTAAGTTCTGGAGGGAGTTCCTACGGTCCACTGGATCATCCCAGGGCCTCAGCTCAGCCTTTCCGAGTACCAACGGGAGGGCAGAGAGACTGAACGCCATGGTAGAGCAGTACCTGAAGTGCTACGTGAACTATCAGCAGTCCAATTGGGCAGACATCCTGCCTTTAGCTGAAGTTGCGTACAATAATGCATGAGTACCCAAGGGATCCCCCCTCCTGAGTCAGCTTGATCGATTAGATGGCAACGCTGAAAGCAACCTGGGAGAATGTCAAGAAAGTGCTAGCTAAAGCGGCGCAAACCTGTAAGAAACAGGCAGACAAACACCGAACTCCACAACGGCAATTCCAATTGGGAGAGAAGGTCTACCTCTCCACAAAATATTTGAGGTTAAAACTCCCTAGCAAGAAACTGGGACCAAAGTTTATGGGACCATTCCCCATAGTAAAGATCATCCACCCAGTCACGGTGCAATTGAAATGAAATGATACTCCCGGTATTCCATAGTAGCCTCTTAAAACCCGTGGTCAGATAGACCCTGAGGCCACTACCCCGTGAGCCCCTGGACCCCATGGTCATAGAGGGTCAAGCCCATTAATGAGGTACAGCAAATCCTCAATTCGAGGTGGCACAGGAGACAACTTCAATACTTAATGAAGTGGAAGGGCTATCCCTTATCAGAGGCATCCTGGGTAAAGAGTAGGAACATCCAGGCTGATTGCCTTATAGCAAAATTCCACACAGAAAATCCAAACAAGCCTGGTTGGGGGCGGGGGAGGTCGCATCCCTAAGTTCTATACCAGTGCTCAAATTGTTTTTGCTTTGCACAGGTCGCCTTCAGAAAGTGAAGGGAGCCGAATGTCAACTTGTAAAGCATTCCAGGCCTGTCTTGAGTTGCCATACGCAAGAGGGGGAAGAAAGTTACGGGGCAGCTCGGCTGGCATGATTACAAGCACATTAACGCATATCTTTCTCCAGATTGTATCCCAGGTTACCTGACCCAGCAGGAGGGGTGTGTTTTCTACAGCCTGCGAACATGCTCCATTGGAGAATGTGATTCATGACACACCCAGGGTGTCAGACCTGGAAGCCATCTTTCTACCTTTGTGCATTCAGGCTTCAGGCCTGCCACAAATCCTACTGTGGGAAATTGGGAGGAGGGATTGCATAGAGGGAAGAAGATATGTAGTCAAATTAAAATTCTTTATAGGAAGTCAAGGCCATGGTGCCCTGCAGCTGTGTTGAGAACAATGAGGAGGTATCTTCTGTTCCGGACAGTACCTGATTGGATGTGTAGCGGACATGTAGGAGAGGGGCAACTTTCTTTTGGATGTTGAAAACCTGGAAGCTCTCAGATTCGTGTTTTCCCAGATGTGCCAATATGACATCTCTAATAAAAGTTAGCTTTGAGGAATTTCAAGCCTTGGAGTTTGATTTCATTGGGGGTGTTACTTGGAACCCTGACATTAACCCGAATCCCTTTTCAATCTAAGGCAGCTCCCCCAAACTATGGGGTGCTGTCCAGGGTCCTGAGCCCCAAGCGTCGACCCGATACCGGGAGGCACGAAAACTAAGGGAAGATGGAAGAAGAAAAGAAGTCCACGGAGGGAGCAGCAGGCATGGGTCATACGCAAGAGGGGGGAGAAACTGACAGGGCAGCTCGGCTGGCATGATTACAAGCACATTCCAAGCATACCTTTCTCCAGATTGTATCCCAGGTTACCGGACCCAGCAGGAGGGGCGTGTTTTCTACAGCCAGCGAATGTGCTCCATTGGAGAATGTGATTCATGACACACCCAGGGTGTCAGACCTGGAAGCCATCTTTCTTCCTTTGTGCCTTCAGGCTTCAGGCCTGCCACAAATCCTACTGTGGGAAATTGGGAGGAGGGATTGCATAGAGGGAAAAAGATATGTAGTTAAAATAAAATTCTTTATAGGAAGTCAAGGCCATGGTGCCCTGCAGCTGTGTTGAGAAGAAGAGGAGGATGTCTTCTGTTCCAGACTGTTAATGATTGGATGTGTGGTGGACATGTGGGTGAGGGGCAAGGTCTTGAACTTTCTTTTGGCTGTGAAAAACCTGGAAGCTCTCAGATTCAGATTTTCCCAGATGTGCCAATATGACATCTCTAATAAAAGTTAGCTTTGAGGAATTTCAAGCCTTGGTGTTTGATTTTGTTAGAGGTATTACTTGGAACCCTCACACAGGGAGGAGGGTGGAAACAGGGTCATTGTGGGGTTGTAAATTACGTGGGCAGAGCTGACTCCACTTGGGTAAGTGCCGACATGCTGCTCCTAATAAATAACTGGATTTCTTTGGAAACCTGGCTTGAGGCTCATGAATTAATTAGGGCATCTGTCGGAACCCTCACAGCACGGTTGCCAAAGGGTTTCCAGCTGTAGCTGCTTCAACCCCTGCCTCGCTTCACCTCATCCTGTGGGACGAGCATCCCGCCCACTGCCCACCCCCACCCTCCAGAGACCCCTGGATTCCCTCCCCATCCCTGCCTGGCCTCCACAGGCACCACCCACGCGAGTGACATGAAGCGGGCCACACCCCATGGCTACGCCCAGTCTGTTGAAGCCATGTCCCTTCCCTTGGCCCCTGGAGGACAACAATCCTGATCCGACCGTCAATGAAATTGAGTTTGACACCCCTGGTCTAAGATACACAAAAAGAGAAGACATCATATAGTTCCACATTTTATCTCTTTAATCAAGTCCTTACCACCTCTTCATTTGAGTATGCCCACTAAAGTATTCTTTCAATTTTGGAAAAAAATAGAAATTGCATGTTGCCAGATTGTATGACAGAAGGTATGGCCAAAGAGGCAATTTCATTATTGCCTCTTGGATGGTTCATAAGCTGTGAAGCCAAGCACTGTGTTGCAGCAAGTTTTTCTGTGCACTTTTGATATCTGCTTTCAATGCAGACATGGAAGAGGTAGAAAGGACTCGCTGAACAAAGTATGGAGTTACTAACTTTAATAAGGCATTTGACAAAGCTGATCATAGTCACCTTCTTGATAAAACTTAACATGGAAAATGATGGTCTGACATAATGGACTGAACAATAATATCTAACAAGTGGTCCTTAAAGGATCTATTTCTGCATACAACTCAGGACTTCTGATCTGGTCAAATCTCTTGAACATATTAAGGATGTGACGCTAGGGTTGCAGTGAGATGACCTTGGGAATTCCTGTGGAACTGTCAAAATCCCAGCTGTCGGGTGGTCCTTTTTGGACCTGAATCTCCTCGTATGGGTGATAAATGAGGGGAGCACACTCTGACGATCTCAGGGAGCCCGCGAACTCCCTGATTGATCCGGAGAAATCTCCCTAAACTGACAGCTGGGAAGGCAACCATTGCAAACCACTACAAAGCTGGAGCAGCCACAGGAAGAGCGCGAAAACAGAAGGAAGGTATGATCTATCTGGGTAAGATACTTTTAATACAGGATTTTTGGATTTTTTAAACTTTTTAAAGGAGAACCTCCTGGGGAATAACAAAGGAAAGTGTGACTCAAAAGGAGGAGGTGGAATTGGTTTTTCTTTTCCACCTCCAGAAGAATAGCTGCGAGAGAGGCTATTGGAGCCATTAAAAAAAAAGATTGGTTTATAAAGACTCGTCTGAAGAGTAAACACAGAAATCCGGATTGGACATCTTAATTTTTAAATTTGGAAGTATCATAAAACATAACATATGAACTTTGTTTTTTCTATAAACATTGCATTTTACAGCTTGCTTTGAGATAATACAGTTAAAAGAGGAAGAAAGAGAGAAGCAGAGCAACAGTGCCATCCACAGGCAAAAGTGAAAATTGGAGGACATAAGAGAGAGGAAGGGATATAGCCCTGAGAGCCTGTGAACTAAGTTGATAAGGATTTGTTTTGACTGAAGAACTAAGATAGAGAGTGGAACAATGGAAACTTTGCTTTTCTTTTTGAATAGTGGAGCTATTGGAACTTAAAAGGCAAATAAACAGAAGCTGATCAAGGCAAACTTCCCTGGTAGTTTGAACTATGAAATAAAGTTTTGTGGGGTTTTTTTTGCTTTTTATTCTTTCTTTCTTGCTGCTGCTCTGTGAACTCTCTTTTTGGATATAAATACTTGATAATTGTATTTTTGGGGCTTGGTGGGCTAATTTGGATTATAAATTATTATTTTATAAACTCCTCTCCCTGAGACAATTTCGATTATGTTTTGAAGAACCTGAAGAAAAGAAGAACTCTAAGAAGGATATACAAAATTGACAAGGCTTGGATTTGGATTATAAATTACTACTTTTTTCCTCCCCCCCTTTCTTTCTCTCTCTCTCTCTCTCTTTTTTTTACTTACTTGGATTATAACTGAACTTGAATTATACTACTTACACTTGGTGAATTACAAATACTAAAACATTACAATATGAAGAAAACAACATCAGCACCGTCTTCAGCGACCTCATCTGCAACTTCTAGCCCTGCTGGTCAGAGAACATTGGATGCTATGCTACAACAAGCGAAGTCCAAAGCTATGCAAATAGATTTGAAAACTATGATACAAGCTCTTCATGAGGATTTGAAGGAAAGAATAGGCACAGTAGACGAGAAAATGGAGAAAATAGAAGGGAAATTAGAAAATTTCCAACAAATAATGGAGAAAAATGAACAACAAATACAAAAAGTAGAAGAAAAAGCCGAATCAACAGAGAAAAGAGTGGGAGAGCTTGATTATAGATTTATAGAGGCAGATAAAAATAAAGAAAAAACAATTATTTCCTTAGAAATGGATAGGGCAGATTATTATTTGAGATTTCAAAAAGTGGAAGAAGAAAAGGGAGCAAATCTAGCGGAGATAATGGCAGATTTGCTGGCAGAGACGATGGAGGAATCTAAGGAAAGAATTCTGAATGAGACTGAGGTAATATTTAGAGTGCATACTAGATATGCAATGAGAAACAAACTACCTAGAGAGTTTCATGTTAGATTCACCAAGAAAGCAATAAAAACAGATATTGCACAGAGCAAGAAACAACCTGATGAAGTATAAAGGGAAAGAAATAGTAGTGTTAAAACAAATTCCGAGAAGAGTTAGAGAATTAAGAAGAGAATATCAGTTTGTGACAAAATGTTTAATTAAAAAAGGAGTGAACTTTAGATGGCTGACACCTGAGGGAATATGGGTGACCTGGCAGAAGCAAAGACATAGACTAGATTCAATAGAGAAGGCAGAACAATTTTACAATCAATGTCTGGGATTGCAAGAGGAAGAGAGGCTGAGAGAGGAGAGAGAGGTTAGACGTCAGAAAGTGTCAGATCCCTAAAAGTGATATTGCCATTCAAGTGGAGGAAGGGGGGACTTGGATTCCATTTACTAGCATGGCCTGTGTCATCAGATATTTTACAACCTATATCCTGGTGCCAAGGAAGCCTGAGATTCCCTTTACTTGCAGGAATTTTTATGATAGCCATGTGGGTTGTCTCACTTTAAAGGGTAGTGGTGGGAATGCATGTTTGTTCGGGTTCTCAAAGGAAATAGTAAAGAAAACATCTCCACACTTGTGTATTGGCTGAAATCTGCATTCTGACTTAAAGGGAGGGGTCTCTACCACTTTAATCCTACTGCTTTGCCTAAGGGCATTCAGATTGTGCTTTAGCTGGATGGTTTTCACTTCTGCTTAATAAAAGAATCCTTTTGAACAACTACGTTTCAAGAGTTCGTACTTTCTTAAGTTGGAAGGAGAGGCGATCCTTACAGAAAGCACAATCTGCAAAACGGTCAACCCAGAGAAGCAATCTTCGCTCTACTGAGGGGACTTTGCAAACCATGTCTGAACAAAGCAGAGAGCTGGGAGAAACCGATTGCTGGGGAGAGACAGCAACCGCCATCTATTCGGATGCCTGTCTCATGCAACCCATCAGAGAGGATGAGGTAACCCTGAGGAATCCGGAAAAACCCTGCTGGTCGATTGGCATTGGGAAGAAAGATAGCTGGGATGAGAGATCCAGAGGAGTCACCCTCAACCGTGGCAACCGAAAACCGGGGTGGAAACTGGAACTAGAAGCCCTTACTGACCAGGGGGACTGACCGAAGCACCCCTGAGAGACGGCTATCTGAAGAGGCATATAACCCAATTGGTGATGGAGACTTTGGAAAATCTTAACATCCGAAGGGAGCCAGGACAACAACCAAAGAGCACTGAAAGGGCAGCAGTCGTGAATGATGCCAGGGGAGGCACCCCTCTCCTGGAGCCCGCCTATCGAGCAGATGGTGCAACAGCAGCGGGAGAAGACCCAGCAAACCCTCCCCCCCCCCAGGCAGCATGCACACCGGCGCCCATTCCCAACCAACCCCGGGCTCAACTGGAAAGAGAACCCCCCCCCTTGGGGTGAAGTTTGATGGGAATCTGCAACAATTAGGATTCATTGTGGCACATGTGCTCACCTACATGCAAGAGTATGGGCGTGATTTCCAAACCCAAGGCTCCCGAGTGCGAGTTGTGACCCTAGCCCTAGAGGATACCGCAGCCAGATGGATGGTGACCCTACATAATGCCAACGCACCAGAATTGCGGAATTTTGACTGTTTCATGATAGCCTTGCGACGTTGGTTCAAGGACCCACTGGCAGATTGCAAAGCATGTGACCGTATTAAAGTGGTGAGGCAGGGGCGACGGCCAGTAGCAGAGTATACTGAAGAATTCCGGGACCTCGCGTGTCGTGTGCACAGGCCGGAAGATATTTTGGTGAGCTGTTTCAAGGACGGACTGAGTGATGATCTATACAATGCCTGCGTGTATAGATAGGGGCACCGAATGACCTACATGGATGGTATGTCACCGCCGAAGAAGCTGAGATCGATATGGCCAGAAACCAGTATCAAGCGGGGCGAGCATGGAAGAAATCCTCACCCCAATGGAAGCAGGAGCCCCACAAACCATAAACCGCATTCTCCCCGAGATCTTCAGCCTGTTTCAAGTGTGGAAAAGAAGGGCACCGAGCTGCAGAGTGTCGTTCGCAAACACCCGCCCGGAACCACCCACCGGGGGAGGGTCCTGAAAAACCAGGTCGGCGTGGGAAGGAGACTGCTCTGAGGAGCAGGGAGACCGTAGAAGTCCCATCCCCTCCCCTATTTGGGGAAGAAACCCTGGCATCTGAACAGGAGGAATCACACTCGTTCGGAAGCAATCCAGATGATAAGCCACTGGTAAGCAAACCAATTAAACCGCTTACCCTCCCCTTAAGACTAAGACGAGGAAAGGCTTACATTTATAGTGGCACCTGGCATGGAATGGCCGTTGGTTCTGGGCCTTGTGTGGCTAAAAAGATGGAACCCACAAATCAATTGGAAACAAGGCATCATAAAATTTCAGAGGAAGGTGACTTTTGCTGAGTATCCACATAAAGGACTTGAGGGGGCAGAGAATCGAGAAACAGCCATGCCTGGTCATGCCACACCAACTGAGGGCATACCCATAGAATACAAGGATTTAGCTGAGGTTTTTAGCGAAAAAGCCTCAGATGAGCCCCCCCCCCACCGCGCCACTGACTGTGTAATAGAAATCTTATCAGGCGCGAAACTCCCTAAACCCAAGATGTACAGCATGTCACCGAGGGAGTTGGAAAAGCTGAGAACATTCATTGAGAAAAACCTAGCAAGTGGTTTCATCGAGCCAGCCCGACCAAAAATTGCAGCTCCAGTGTTGTTTAGAGAGAAAAAAAGATGGCTCAAAACGCCTATGTGTTGACTTTCGAAACCTTAATACTATCAGTGTGCAGAATATGTATCCTCTCCCCCTTATGAAAGACATGTTAGCACACCTCGCTAAAGGGAAAAATTTTTCAAAGCTGGACTTAAGGGAGGCTTACTACCGTGTCAGAATTAAGGAAGGGGATGAGTGGAAAACGGCATTTAACACCCCCCTCGGCAGCTACCAATTCAAGATGCTCCCCTTTGGGTTGCAAGGAGCTCCTGCAGTGTTTATGCAGTTAATAAATGAAGTGCTGCATCAGCATTTATATAAGGGGGTTCTGGTCTATTTGGACGACATTTTAATCTATACCGAGACCAAAGCAGAACATGTAAAACTAGTCAGGGCAGTTTTAAACAAACTCCGCGCTGCCAAACTTTATGCCAAACTTTCCAAATGTGAATTCCATCAAGAGAAGATTGACTATTTGGGATACCGCATTTCACACCAGGGGATTGAGATGGATCCTCTAAAAGTGCAGGCTGTACTTGATTGGGACCCTCCACACACACGTAAACAGTTACAGAGTTTCCTGGGGTTTGCCAACTTTTACCTCCAGTTTATCCCTGCGTTCGCTCAGATTGCCCTCCCCATCACCAAGCTCTTAAAAACAAAGGGGGAGGACAACCCTAAACCAAAGCAGCCATTGAACTGGACTATGGAATGCCAGGCAGCATTTGAAAAACTTAAACGGCTGTTCTTGACAGAACCAATTCTACAACACCCGGACACGGAGAAACCATTTGTCATACAAGCAGATGCCAGCGATGTGGCAATAGGAGCGGTCCTGCTTCAGAAGAATGAGCAAGACCAACTACAACCCTGCGCTTACACATCCAAAAAGTTGAATGAGACTGAGCAAAGGTGGGCTATTTGGGAGAAAGAGGCGTATGTAGTTCGTTGGACATTGTTAACCTGGCGGCACTTCCTAGAAGGCAGTAAGACCCCTTTTGAAGTGTGGACTGATCATAAAAATCTAGAAGCCCTAAAGACCCTAAGGAAACTCTCCCCAAAACAAGTACGATGGGCTCAGTACTTTAAATGTATAGCTGGATAGCTCTGCAGACAAGGCACTGTAATTTAACACCAGCTGTCTGCAATTAAAGTAAGTTCGAATCTTGCCAGGCTCAAGGTTGACTCAGCCTTCCATCCTTTCTAAGGTAGGTAAATTGAGGACCCAGTTTGTGGGGGCAATAAGCTGACGTTGTATAAGATATAAAAAAGTATGAAGGCTATTGCTTAACGCACTGTAAGCCACCCTGAGTCTCCGGAGAAGGGTGGCATATAAATGAATTTTTTTTTTTTTTAAAAAAAACAGTTTGATTTTACTCTAAAATACCTCCCGGGGGAGGGGGACTTTCTGGCAGATGCGCTATCCAGAAAATCGCAATACATTAGTGCAAAGTCAGACGTAATCAAACCTATAGTACAAAACAATTAACTAGCCGCTAAAGTAGTCACCAGATCCCAGGAAAATTAAGAAATAGTGATGGACAATGACATCACCCAAAATTTTAAACAAGCATTGGCCACTGATGAATGTCGCTGGGCAACACGGACTTTCAACTCCCTCCAAAGGTTTTCTATGGGGTTGAGATCTGGAGACTGGCTAGGCCACTCCAGGACCTTGAAATGCTTCTTACGAAGCCACTCCTTCGTTGCCCTGGCAGTGTATTTGGGATCATTGTCATGCTAAAAGACCCAGCCACGTTTCATCTTCAATGCCCTTGCTGATGGAAGAAGGTTTGCACTCTCATGATACATGGCCCCATTCATTCTTTCCTGTACACGGATCAGTCGTCCTGGTCCCTTTGCAGAGAAACAGCCCCAAAGCATGATGTTGCCACCCCCATGCTTCACAGTAGGTATGGTGTTCTTTGGATGCAACTTAGCATTCTCTCTCCTCCAAACACGACGAGTTGTGTTTCTACCAAACAGTTCTACTTTGGGCTTCATCCGACCATATGACATTCTCCCAATCCTCTTCTGGATCATCCAAATGCTTTCTAGCAAACTTCAGATGGGCCTGGACATGTACTGGCTTAAGCAGGGGGACACGTCTGGCACTGCAGGATCTGAGTCCCTGGCGGCGTAGTGTGTTACTGATGGTAGCCTTTGTTACGTTGGTCCCAGCTCTCTGCAGGTCATTCACTAGGTCCCCCCGTGTGGTTCTGGGATTTTTGCTCACCATTCTTGTGATCATTTTGACCCCACGGGGTGAAATCTTGCGTGGAGCCCCAGATCGAGGGAGTTATCAGTGGTCTTGTATGTCTTCCATTTTCTAATTATTGCTCCCACAGTTGATTTCTTCACACCAAGCTGCTTGCCTATTGCAGATTCAGTCTTCCCAGCCTGGTGCAGGTCTACAATTTTGTTTCTGGTGTCCTTCGACAGCTCTTTGGTCTTCACCATAGTGGAGTTTGGAGTGTGACTGTTTGAGGTTGTGGACAGGTGTCTTTTATACTGATAACAAGTTCAAACAGGTGCCATTAATACAGGTAATGAGTGGAGGACAGAGGAGCCTCTTAAAGAAGAAGTTATAAGTCTGTGACAGCCAGAAATCTTGCTTGTTTGTAGGTGACCAAATACTTATTTTCCACCATAATTTGCAAATAAATTCTTTCCAAATCAGACAATGTAATTGTCTGGATTTGTTTTCTCATTTTGTCCCTCATAGTTAAGGTCTACCTATGATGACAATTACAGGCCTCTCTCATCTTTTTAAGTGGGAGAACTTGCACAATTGGTGGCTGACTAAATACTTAATACTTAATAATACTTAATTAATACTTAATAAGCCCCACTGTAAAGCACTACAAAATGTTATAAGCAATTCAATGTTGGAAGTATTCAATGAATTATTGTTAAAGGCGAAAATACCGAATTCATGGAGGGAGGTAATATATGCCTGCTGCTCAGACTTGCAGCAGATAAAAAACTATAGACCAATGCGGATTATAAGATATTTACTTCAATAATGGCAGAAAGATTAAAGAGATTTTTTTTAAAAAACTATACATACAGATCAAAATGGATTTTTACCTAAGAGACAAATTAAAGACAATATAAGAATAATTCTGGAGACATTGGAATATTATGAAGCATATCCAGAGAAACAAATGGCGTTGATCTTCCTTGATGCACAGAAGGCATTTGACAATGTGAACTGGCAGTTTATGCTAATGCAATTAAAAGTTATGGATTTCGGGGAGAGATTTATTAATATGATTAAGACAATATATTATAAATTAGCTGAATACCCATGCTCCGCTACAAAACTATGTGATCGGGCTTGATAATTCGACACTTACAGCTTGAAAATTAATGAGTAGTTACCATCGGCCTCTCCTCTCTCCTTCTCTCCCTCAGCCTTGCCCCACAGAAGCTCCCCATCCTATCCCTTTCTCTCCCTCAGCCTTGCCCCACAGAAGCCTCCCCTATCCTATCCCCTTCTCTCCCTCAGCCTTGCCCCACAGAAGCCTCCCCTATCCTATCGCCCTTCTCTCCCTCAGGCTTGCCTCATAGAAGCCTCTCTTATCCTATCCCCAGCTTGCTATGTGAAAGTAAAACTGAAACTTCTCTCCTCTGCTTGTGTCTTGCATTTGGAACAGATTTCTTTTCAGGTGGGGAGGGGGAGTAAAACTCCTTAGCATCAGAGTGTGTTAATAATAATATAGGAAATACTAATGCTCTGATGATCATTTCGAAAAATCCTTTCTTAGTGAGCACCTAGAAGCCAACAGGAACATATGTGGCAAATTTCAAGTCTGTAGGCTTTATGGTTCTGGAGATTTTGTGATGATGCGTGAGTGGTATTTCGCTTTTATATATATAGACAATTGATAAAGGTAATAGTAAATGGAGATGTGACTGAAAAGGTTAACATTATGAAAGGCACAAGGCAGGGATATCCTCTGTCCCCATTACTATTTGTATTGATGTTGGAGGTATTAAACAGAAATATAAGACAGGACAAGGAGATAAAAGGTATGGAAATAAAAAAGAAAGAATATAAATTACAGGTGTTTGCAGATGATTTGGTGTTTATTTTAGAAGATCCGCAAGAAACAGGGCCAAAATTGTTAAAAAGAATAGATGAATATAGTGAGGTGGCAGGATTGAAAATTAATAAGTAAAAAACCAAGATACTAGTGAAAAATATTACAGAGAAACAGAAAAAAGAGTTAATGAAGAGATTAGATATCCTTATTACAAAGAAAGTAAAAGATTTAGGGATTCAATTCACAGCAAGATGTGTAACGATTAAGGAAGATTATTACTATAAACTGATAAAAGAAATATAGATTTGGAAAAATGGAAACACTTGCAATTATCGTTAATAGGAAGAATAGCCACAATTAAGATGAACAGAGGTTATTGTTCCTGTTCCAAACAATCCCGATAAAATTAGAGAAAAAATATTTTGAAGATCTTAATAAAATAATAGTGAAATATATCTGGCAGGGGGAAAAAGCGAGAATTAATTTAAAAATGCTACAAGATTGCAAGAACTAGAGGAGGGTTTGGATTACCAAACTGGGAATTATATTATCAGGCAGCAGTGTTAAAATGGATGACAGAATGGACTGTATTGAGAAATACAAGGTTATTGACATTGGAGGGACACGATTTGCAATTCGGTTGGCATGCCTTCTTATGGTATGGGAAAAGTAAGATACATAGTTATTTTCAAAGACATTATATAAGAAATGCTTTATTATTAATATGGGAGAAAATCAGAGAACAACATTATTTGAAGATACCAGTTTGGCTTTCGACTATGGAAGCACTTATATATCCAAATATTATTAACATGTTTATATGTTAATATAACATATTTATTCTTGTATTTAGTCTTCATAACATGTATATTCTTAGATATAAAGATATTTTGACTGAAAAGGGGGAATTTAAAACAAAACAAGAATTGAAAAAACAGGGGATTAATATGGATTAGTATACACAACTGCAAATACAATCTAGATACAAAAAAGATGCTAAATTATATGGTTTCTATATGGAATTGACAGAACTGGATAAGATACTTAACTGGAGCAGAAGAGAGGGCAATAAAAAAAATTGTATAGTTATCTATTGCGTATTAAGTTAGAAGAAGAACAAGTGAAAGAAACAACGATAGCATGGGCAAAAAATTTTGGTTACACGATAAGAGTTAGATAAATGGCAGCAATATGGGAAAGAAATTATAAATTAACAATGTCAACTGCATACAAGGAAAATTTGTACAAGATGTTTTATAGATGGCATTTTCCACCGGAAATATTGGCAAAAATGTTTAAAGACAAATCAGCTAAATGTTGGAAATGCCATCAGATACCGGGGTCATTTTATCATACGTGGTGGACATGTGTAGAAGCAAAAAAATATTGGGCAAAAATTTGTATGTGGTTGGAGAAGATGACACAACAACATATTGAACTCAAACCTGAATTATTCTTGTTGGGGATTTTACCAGAAACTTATAGTAAAGAAAATGTATATTTGATTATTCATGTAATAACTGCAGCTAGAATTGTATTTGCACAAAATACAATTGTGTAGAATTGTATTTGCACAAAATTGGAAAAGTTAAGAGATCCCTACGGATGAAAATGTGATTAAGAAAATATTAGAATGTGCAGAAATGAATATTGCAATTAAAGGAAAAGAAGAATCTGACTATTATAGTATATGGGAGTTATTTTATCAATGGTTAGAGAATAAATATGAAAATTAGACATAAAAGCAGGAGTGAAATATCGAAAATGTATTACAAAGTCAAATAAGCTAAGAAGAGAAATGTTACAATAGTAGATTTGTTATGTATTAGTATTAATACATGAATAGATATAAATAATGAACGTTTGTAAATTTTAATGGTTATTGCACAAAAAAATTTATACCCAGACAACACACTGTTTAATTGAAAGATGAAATATTTATATTAAAAGAAAATTAAAAATTAAAAAAAATCTCTTCAACGTATTTATAAATGACTCAGTAGGGGAATGGAAAGGTGACAAATTCAAACCTCTAAGGTAGGAAACTGATAACATACCAGAAGATAAGGTCAAGATTCAAAGGATCTTGATAGACTTGAACATTTGGGCCTTTTCCAACAAAATACACCTTGATTGCAAGAAACATAGGCTTCTGGACTTAGGTAGGAAAAAAGAGCAAATTTAAAATTCAGCCAAAACAACACAGATACATTGAGCTTATGGGAAGTTATATGCTGGTCAAATGCGCTCAAATATTGTGTCACGTTTTAGCCACTAAAATGTGACACAATAAGGATGATACCTTATAAAAATAAGGATGATACCATGGAACTGGAAAGTGAACAACAACAAAGTTGGTAAGGGCTTTGAGACTAAATCCAATTTTCCTAAATCCAGGAAAAGGTAATCATTATAATAAATGTGTTTAAAGTTTTGTTTTATAATATAAATATAACTATGATAATACCTACATGATAAAATATATCTAAAACACATGCTAAAAACCCATGCAATACAACCTACACTGGTATCATAGTCAGTCTCAAATTAAAAATGATTTATATGCAACAAGAAATACTTTAACCAAATACATTTCTCTTTTCAAAGATTAATATTTTAATAAATAGTTGGAAATAAAAGATTATGCAAGTAAAAGTAGTTTTTTTTACTTTTCATGTCAATATTTTTATATTTCACTTGGTTAAAAAATCATAGTTATCTTAGGCACCAACTTTCAAACTAAGATTCTATGTTAGAAAACAATATACATGCTGGATAGAGATCACTCACTTACAGCGACATACTTCAGAAGAAGCTCTCTAAACCATATATATTTCATTGAAAGCCCAGGGTAATACTTCAAAACTGAACCAGCTAAACAAACTCCAATAGCACTTGACAGAACTACACCTATTCTTTCCATTTTCAAAGCAGTACAGAATTAATTACCAGTTCTATAGATCTATTGTAAGTATAATAGACTAAAGAGCTATCACAGACACATTTATTGTAAAAGCACAATCCCAAGAGTGTCTAATAGAGGGCCAAAACGATTAACACAAATGCTTTGTCAGATCAAAGATAAAACCTGCACCACCCAATTGAGGGATGAATTAGAACAGTGGGTTATCTTTCAAATTAACCAGGGCAGTTAGTGAGGAAAATTTCATGAAAGTGTAATTCTTAGCCTTTGTGAATCCACACAGCAGGCATTCTGCCAGCTGACAGAATGATGAAATTTTCATGCTTAAAAAAGCCTTCTCTGTTCCCCAATTTAGATTAGCTAGTATTTTTCTCCCTTTCTCTTTCTTTCTTTCTTTCTTTCTTTCTTTCTTTCTTTCTTTCTTTCTTTCTTTCTTTCTTTCTTTCTTTCTTTCTCTCTCTCTCTCTCTCTCTCTTTTTCTTTCTTCTTTTTTTTGCTATGTGCTATTCTGAAGAAATTGTTTAAAACTTAGATCAAGCTTTAAAAAAAATCACCACTATGAAAAAAAATCTTTGGATGTCTGCCACTTTAAAACTATAGGAAAAGATGAAAATCACTCACTAAATTTATGAAATTTAAATTTAAACTAAAGAATTTATCATGGGACATGGTGAAAAACAGTGATTCAGATGGAATGTGTTCAAATGGAATGTTCCCCACTCAAGCACAAATTACTGCAGGATTAGAAATATTATTTTTCAAAAAAGTTTTAAAAGGTAAGTTGTTATTTTTCATCAATATCATAGTATGATACACAACATTACCGTTTGAGAAAAAAAGTGAAAACAGTCCAACAAAATTATCACATATAATCTGTTCTAACTACTTTTGTCTTGAGAGCAAAATGGAATTTCCTGGAAAAATAGATAAAAATCAGGGGTCCTTGGTGCTCTCTGAGCTTAGTTGCTTTTTTGCAGATCTTTCATTACTCAAACTAGGTAACATCATAAGTGCTAATGATGCTGTGACACTAGCATTGATGATGTTACCTAGTTTGGGTAATGAAACATCTGTAAGAAAACAGCTATGTTCAGAGACCACCAAGGACCCCTCATTTAAGAGCTACAAATATTTTCCTTTATTAGATAAAAATCATTATATGCCTTCCTAGATGTGGATGTTCATTTATTATCTTTCTCATTTTTAAAATTAAGTGAAATTCCATCAGCTCTGGGAGACCGCTACAGGTTTTGTAGCTGCCATCATTAAACCATATTATGATTACTTTCTCTTTCTCTGGAGTAAAATGACCCACTGGAATGTTGCAAAACTATAGCACAGTACAGTTACTGGATGGATGGAATTACCTTTACAGGTAATCCTTGCTTATCATCCCCAATTGGGACTGTTAACTCTGTTGCTAAGTGTCATAGATGCTAAGTGAAAAATTATGTGACCACACCAGACTTAAATCACTTGTTCCGTTGTTAAGTGAATCACCAGTCATTAAGCAAGACATCACATGATACAACTTGTGATTTTAGCTTCTTTGTTGACTCTGCTTGTAGAAGTTACTTATGAAATGCAAAATGGCAATTATTCCTGGGAATATACTGTGACATCCATAAATACAAAACAGTTTTTCCAACAGCCTATAGTCACTAAACAAGGAAGTTAATAAGCAAAGTCTACCTGTATTAAATAACTTAAAATTGTTTATAAATAGGTTTATTTGATTCTGAAAAGTAACTGTAAAGTTCTGAAAATAACCCTGTTTTCCTGAGGTGTTACTAGCTTATGCCTCCAGGCCTCTGTCAATCCCATAAGGTAGACCAATCTAAGAAACCAATGCCATATGGCTTTAAAACCACACCTATAATAACCGATGCTTACAAGCCTGCATGTGCTTCTCGTCCCTCACTTTTGTCTTTATGTATATTAGAGAGGAGCCCATCTGAGGTTTCTCAAGTTGGTTCCTTGAAATGAATTTAAGCCACAGTTGGTAACAGATTTCACTGTCCTTCAAATCCTTTCTTTATGCCTGCTATAGCCTCCCTTAAATCTGTATTCTACCTACACTTCCCAAATCCATCTCCCCTAATTTCCTTCTCCTTTTGAGAAATAAGTTGGAAGGAGGTATTAACGCATTGTTGAATGCTAAGAATAAAGTTCCTGCCAAGTAACATTCCATCTAATAGTTCTAAAAGGATCCAACTTTTGCTCTGTTCAGAGATGCTGATTAAGTATATCAGTATTTATTGAGAGTATGTTAATAACATGGCTAAATTAACACCTTCAGGATGTCTAGTTGCTGATGTTGCCGCAGAGAAAAAGAAAATCTGAGGTTGCAAAGACAGAATTACAGTACAAACATGGACGGTAAGACGCATGAATATGGGAAAGCTAAACCACAAAGATGAAATGAAACTACCACAAATTGTCATCTTAGGTGTCAGCAAGTAGAGATGGACTGGAATTTGACATTTCCAATCAGAAAATCACACTGCTTATTATTCAGGACCAATAAAAAAGAAGGTATGTTTTTCACTTTTATAGATTGGAAGAGTATAGCAGAAACAGTATGTCAGGACGGCCTCCTTTCATTATCCAAGAAAGAAAAACCCCGACTCCATTTTCATAGAGAAAGGTAACTTTTACTGGATAACTGAATGCAGTCAAAATAAAGCAAGGTCTGAAACAAAGGCGCGAAAATCACATATAGAAAGCATCCCCCCCCCAACTGTCCAGCATAAATCATCCAAACCACAGGTTCTCCAGAGGTCATATGCCAGCAAATGTCTGGCAGTGTCATCCTCTTACTATGCCATGACTGTTGACCTTGAGAAGTTATCAGCTTCAAAGAAAACGCTTCAGCAAAGAATTACTTTCGTTTTCCTCCAGCTCGCTTCCCCCCCTCAAGAATCCCAAGAGCTCCCCCTCCCCCTGTTTCATGGCAGCCGAGCAAGCAAGCAAAGAAAGAGCGGAGGCTGACATTCGGCCCTCCTGCAGAAGAGACATTATTCCTACAAGAAACCAAAACGACATAAAACAGATGATCACAGAAATAGAGCATGAAATAAAAAACAGATTACAGTTTATCAGGATATTTGGAGTGAAACAACTGTACTTTCTTAGGAGCTCAAACATCTTGTTTATTTATCCATTCAGCCTTAGATAATGGGAAATGTTTCCAGGCCACCAAATACTGCACCTTACCCTGATGCTTTCTAGAATCTAAGATCTCTTTGACCTCAAAATGCTGTTCCCCTTCAATCAGTATGGGGACAGTAGGAAGTTCATGGTCTGGACGCAAAGGGGATGAATGCTCCGGCTTTAACAAATTTATATGAAACACCGGATGAATTCGTCTCAAATTTTTTAGTAACTCCAATTGTACTGTGACTGGGTAAATGATTCGAACTACCGGAAAAGGACCCACATACTTGGGCCCAAGCTTTTTAGACTTTTGGGTAGTTTGCAAGTATTTAGTGGAGAGGTAAACCATATCACCAACTTTATAAGTCCTTGCTTGAACCCTCTTCTTATTGGCTTGGACTTTATGAGCCCGATGTGCTTCATCCAGTGCCTTGCGAGTTACTGACCAAGTGGCATGTAACTGTTCGATCCAATCAACCAAGGAGGGGTTTTGTGAATTTTCCCGAGGCAACTCTGGAATGGGCACAAAATCTTGGCCAGAAGCCATCTTGAAAGGGGTAAACCCTGTGCTGCTATAAATGGAGTTATTATAGGCCACCTCTGCAAAAGACAGTAAATCTGCCCAGTTATCTTGCTGATAATTTATGTAACATCTCAGGTATTGTTCTAACACGGAATTGGATCTCTCTCAAGCCCCATTAGTTTGGGGGGTGGGGGTGGGCAGAGCTTAACCCTTGGGTGGAGACTATCAACCCTAGGAACTCTTTCCAAAAATGGGAAGTAAACTGAACTCCTCTATCCGAAATTATACATTCCGGAGCTCTATATAACCTATATATATGTTGGACAAACATTTTTGCAAGTGTTTTTGCAGAAGGGATCTTTGGACATGGGATGAAATGCACTTGTTTGGAAAACAAATCAGTAACCACCCAAATAACTGTGTTCCCCCCCCACTTTCAGGCAATTCTACAATAAAATCCATGGAGATTTCCTTCCATGGGGCACCTGGTCTGGCAACACTTTGAAGCAGTCCAGATGGCTTTCCAGGAGGCCTCTTGACCGAACCACACACAGGACAACTGGCCACATATGTCTCTATATCCTTCTTCAGTGCGGGCCACCAGAATTGCCGCTTAACTAGATGTAATGTTTTCACAAATCCAAAATGCCCAGCAACTTGGACATCATGGGCGTGCTGTAAAACTGTTGCTCTCAAACTGGGGGGAACATATAGCTTGGCTCCCACCCAAGTAAGTCCTTCCTGAAGTGTACACTCATTTGAATGGGCCAAAAATCATTTGTCGGTCTTTAGAGCTTCTTGTAGTTGCTTAGTCAAGTCATCCGACAAAGTTGCATCTGCTTTTGCCTGGGCTCTAGTAACTACTGGTGCAGCCAGTTGTATTGAGGGGATAATTGGCCGAATCACCTCTTCTCTAACACTACTGTATTGTGGCAGTCTAGAAAGGGCATCTGCCATAAAGTTCTTCCCTCCAGGAAGGTAGCGCAGGGAGAAATTAAATCGTTTGAAGTGATGAGCCCAATGGACTTGTTTTGGGGTCAGTTTACGTGGTGTTTTCAAAGCTTCCAAGTTTTTGTGGTCAGTCCACACCTCAAACGGGTGCTTAGCTCCTTCAAGGAATTGTCTCCACGTAAACACTGCACAACGAACTGCAAAAGCCTCTTTCTCCCATATGGCTCATCTCCTCTTGGTCTCCGTTAGTTTACGAGAGGTATAGGCACAGGGTTGCAGCTTTCCTTCTGCATTCGCTTGTAGTAACACTGCCCCTACTGCTATGTTGCTGGCGTCAGCCTGTACAAAAGGGGCTTCCATGTCAGGATGTTTAAGGACCGGTTCAGCAGCAAACAACCATTTTAGTTTCTCAAACGCTGCCTGACAGTCCTATTCAAGGGGCCGGGAGGGCTTTGGTTTTATTTCTCCTTTTGTCTTCAGAAGATTTGTAATTGGCAATGCAATTTTGGCAAACGAGGGGATGAACTGTCTATAGAAGTTAGCAAATCTCAGGAAGCTCTGTAGTTGTTTGCAGATGTGTGGTGGGGCCCATTCCAACGCTGCCCGGACCTTTTCTGGATCCATCTCTATTCCCTCATGCGAGATACAGTACCCCAGATAGTCAATTTTGTTTTGGTGGAATTCACACTTTGATAGTTTGACACACAGTTCAGCAGCCCTGAGTTTTTTCAGGACGGTCCTCACCAACTTTA
The DNA here is from genome assembly GCF_059756535.1 of Pantherophis guttatus. Classification (NCBI taxonomy): domain Eukaryota; kingdom Metazoa; phylum Chordata; class Lepidosauria; order Squamata; family Colubridae; genus Pantherophis; species Pantherophis guttatus. The sequence goes on from NC_142067.1 coordinate 74,155,861, forward strand.
CATGGTCGTCCATGTTCTCGGTGTAGATAAGAATGTCATCCAAGTAGACCAGCACCCCCTTATGCAGGTATTCATGGAGTACTTCATTGATTAATTGCATGAACACAGCAGGGGCTCCTTGCAGTCCGAAAGGGAGCACCCGAAACTGGAAACATCCCAGTGGGCAGTTAAAAGCCGTTTTCCATTCATCCCCTTCCTTAATCCGGGGCTTGAGGGGTTTTTTAATTAGGGTTTTTAATCAAATTTTAAGGGGACCCGGGAGGTGGGGGGTGAAAAATGAGCCGGGGTCGGCTCTTACGGTTCAGCAATCCAACACGACCGGAGTTGGAGGGTTGAGGAGGGGAGGGGAAAGAAGTGGCTCGGTGGAGTGAGGGTCTTCCGATCCCGGTGATGGTTGGGAGGGGTAGGGGATGTGTGAGAAGGGGATCTGGGGAGCACCCCCGCTGTATCCAGTCAGTGGCGCGCTCTGGCCTCCTGGCTTTATCCTGCTCCCCCGGGGGTGTAGGAGTGCGGAGCCCTGGATTTTGGCTGGTGTATCTGAATGCCAGGTCCGTGGCAAATAAGGCCCTCCTCGTCCAAGATCTAATTGAGGAGGAGGACGCGGACCTGGCATGTATCACGGAGACCTGGTTAGGGCTGGAGGGAATGTCCCTCTCATTGATTTATGCCCCCCAGGTTTCCGTGTTTTGCACCAGCCACCACTCCAGGGTAGGGGCGGGATGGTGGTGGCGGTTGTTATTAGGGAAAGTCTTAGTCCTAGAGAGGTCACTGTTCCTCAGATAGGCGGATGCGAGTCCCTCCTTCTGAAATGGGACCCTGGAGTTCAGTCAGGTCTGTTGGTTACGTACCTATCTCCCAGCTGCGTAGTCTCAGCCCTGCCCACACTGCTAGATGTCCTCGCCGAATTGGCGATTGAACTCCCCAACCTTCTGGTTGTGGGAGATTTCAATCTGCCATCGGCTGGGGAGACATCTGAGTCAATCCGGGAGTTCATGGCCTCCATGACAGCCATGGACCTAACTCAGGTTGTAAAGGGCCCAACTCATAAGGGAGGACACACACTCGACCTAGTTTTTCTCTCTGGACAGGGGATAAATGATCGTGGTAGGGGAAACTTGTCAACTTATCCCCTGTCATGGTCCGATCATTCCCTTCTCAGGCTGGACTTTCTCTCTGTCACCCCTTGCTGCTGGGAGGTGGAACCGGTGAGACTGTTCCGCCCCAGGTGCCTGATGGACCCGGAAGGGTTCCTGACGGAGCTTGGGTCTTTTCCCGCCTCCTTATCCCACGAGTCGTCTAAGGTCCTGGTAACCGCCTGGGAACAGGCCGCGGTCGGGGCCTTGGATCGAATCGCGCCTTTGCGGCCTCTGACCCGACGCAAATCCCAGGTGGCTCCTTGGTTCACCGCGGAGCTCAGGGAAATGAAACATCGGAGAAGACGCCTGGAGGGCACTTGGAGATCCACCCGATCCGAATCCGACCGAACACAGCTAAGAACCTATATTAGGTCTTATCTTGTGGCAATGGAAGCGGCAAAGCGCCAATATTTTGCATCTGCAGAAAATCGCCCAGCTGCTCTGTTTAGAGTGACCCGCTCTCTTCTCAATCATGGAGCGAGGGAGGACCGCTTGCAGGGTAGAGCTGAGGATTTTATACAGTTTCTGCAAGATAAAATCACTCAGATTCTGACTGGGTTGGACTCCGACTGGGCAGAGTCTGATGAGCTGACAGGAGCCTGTCCTGAACGAAACATCTGGGTTGAGTTTGAGCCTGTTTCGTTGGATGAAGTGGACAGGATCATGGGTTGACTGGGTGCCTCCAAATGTTTATTGGACCCTTGTCCCTCCTGGCTTGTTTCTGCAGCCAGGGAGGTGACTGGAGCCTGGATTCAAGCGGTATTCAACGCTTCTCTGAGGGAGGGGGCCTTCCCTGCCACACTCAAGGAGGCGGTGGTCCGTCCCCTCCTCAAGAAGCCCACCCTTGATCCAGACTCCCTTAATAACTATCGTCCAGTCTCCACCTTTGCTTTATAGCGAAGGTTGTTGAGTTTGTGGTGGCACAGCAGCTCCCGCAGTTCCTGGAGGAAACTGACTACCTAGACCCGTACCAATCAGGTTTCAGGTGCAGTTACAGCACGGAAACAGCATTGGTCACCCTAGTAAATGATCTCTGGCGGGCCAGGGATGGGGGTTGCTCCTCCATCCTGGTCCTTCTTGACCTCTCAGCGGCTTTCGATACTATCAACCATGGTATCTTACTGCAGCGACTCGGGGGGTTGGGGGTGGGAGGCACCGTTTTACGGTGGTTCTCCTCCTACCTCTCGGGCCGCTCGCAGTTTGTGTGGGCGGGGGAGAGAGATCAACCCCGAGGCCCCCCACTTGTGGGGTGCCTCAGGGGACGGTTCTCTCCCCTCTGCTTTTTAACATCTACATGAAGCCACTGGGTGAGATCATTCGTGGTTTCGGGGTGAGCTATCATCAATATGCTGATGATGCTCAGCTTTACATCTCCACCCCAGACCACCCTGGGGATGCCCTTTCTGTGATGTCCCGCTGCCTGGAAGCGGTTCAGGCCTGGATGGGAAGAAACAGACTCAGACTCAACCCATCCAAGACTGAGTGGCTGTGGATACCGGCATCCTTGGATCTAGTGGCCCCATCACTTGTGATGGGACGGGAGGTCCTTACTCCCTCAGAAAGGGTCCGCAATCTGGGGGTCCTCCTGGACTCATGGCTATCCTTAGAAGATCATCTGACGGCCGTGACCAGGGGGGCCTTCGCACAGGTATGTCTTGTGCGCCAGTTACGCTCACACAGAGTGGGCCTCCTCAGGGTGCCGTCAGCCAGACAGTGTCGGCTGGCGGCCCCCAGGGGGAAGGCATTCTCTGTTGGAGCGCTGACCCTCTGGAATGAGCTGCCCACTGGCCTCAGGATAGCTCCGGACCTCCTCTCCTTCCACTGCGAATTAAAGACGTGGCTTTTTCGCCATATGGGCTGAATCCGTAGGGGGATTCTAAATATTTCATAATTTTAATTTGATTTTAATTAATTTTAAATTGATTTTAACTGTTTATGTAATTCTCTGTCATTTTTGTAAGCTGCCCTGAGTCCTACGGGAGAAGGGAGGCAAATAAATTAAATAAATAAATAAATAAATAAATAAATAAATAAATAAATAAATAAATAATAAATAAATAAATAAATAAATAATCCGAACTCTATAGTAGGCCTCCTGTAAATCCAGTTTGGTGAAAATTTTTCCCTTGCCTAGGTGGGCTAGCATGTCCTTCATGAGTGGCAAGGGGTAGACATTTTCTACGCAAATGGCGTTCAGGTTTTTGTAGTCAACCACTAAGCGAAAGGATCCATCCTTCTTCTCCCGGAAGAGTACCGGTACTGCCACTCTCAGCCTAGCCGGTTGGATAAAACCCCGTTTGAGGTTTTTGTCAATAAAGTTTCATAGTTCCCCCAGCTCCCGGGGGGTCATGGGGTAGGTTTTTGGCTTAGGGAGTTTTACTCCAGGGAGTATTTCAATGGTACAGTCTGTTGGCCTGTGGGGGGGAGGGCAGCACATCTGAGGCCTTCTCGCTGAATACCTCCCAAAGGACGCAATACTCCTTTGGAATCTTTTCCTCCCCCTCAATGTGGTCTGTTGCCGTTACCGCGCCCTCGTTTTCCACTCTGTCCACTAAATGAAGTTCTTCCCTTTCCTTCCCTGCTTTTTCGGAGCAGTTTATGCCGTTCTCCATTTTATGCGTGGGTTCCATTTACGGAGCCAAGGCAGTCCAAGTATGAGGGGCCATTCCATGCCCGCCCCGCCCACTATAAAACTAAGAGTCTCTAAGTGATCCCCCATTTGCATCTCTATTGGCTCAGTCACAAAACTGGCTGGGCCCCCTCCTGCCACCGATCCGTCTAGCTGACAGAATGTGATGGGCCTTTTCAACGCTTTTAGTCTTAGGCCCATCTTTTCAACCACTGGGCTGATTATGCATCTAGTGCATCCAGAGTCTAGAAGGGCTGGCATCTGGCCGTGGGCCCCGGTGGATGGTACCCTTAGTTCTACTGGGATGGTCATGGGGCCCCCATTGTGACTCACCAGGTCGTTGTCGTCGGATTTGGTGTCGGTCTCGCTGTCGTCAGAGGTGGTTGGAGTTTTCAACTCACCCTGTTTCAGGGGAGCAAACTCAACGACTTCTCCTTTCAGGGCGGCCTCGTGGGTTTTCGTGGGTGCTTTATCAGCCTTCTTTCCTACGGGAAAGGTTGCCTTGGGCGCTGGTTTGGAGAAACACTCAGAGGCTCGATGCCCTTCCTTCCCACATTTGAAACACACAGAGGATTTTGGCTTGGGCTCTGTCTTTCCCACTGCTGCCTTTGGCGCCACCTTGTGAAATAAGGAGGGTGGCTGATCCCAAGAGTACCCACCGTGGAGCCGGCTTCGGACCAGGTCGATCTTCACATCCGCAGCCACCATGTACCAGCTCTGCAGGTCTTCAGGGATCCCCCGTGAATGGCAATCTTTGTAGACGTCCTCATTCATCCCATCTTTATAATTCTCTAATAGGGCCACTTCTGACTACCCTCTCATATAGGGTGCTAACTCGCGGAACTCTTGGGTGTATTCCGCCACTGATCTCCGGCCCTGCTGAATGCCCTTCATTCTGATTCTCGCTTTTCCCTAAGGGGTCCTCAAAACGCATTCTGAGGGCTCTCATAAATTGATCATAATTTCTCAGCAAGGGGGAGTTATTCTTGTGGAGTCCCACCATCCATTCAGCTGCTACTCCCTCTAGGACTTTGGTAACGCACCTCACTCGTGTGGCATCTGAGAGGAAATCCTCTCCCCAGTCCTGCATATGATTCCAGACTTGGGTCAGGAAAAATCCCAGTTTCTTTGGATCTCCTCCGAACTTTTCTGATATGGGGGGAATTTTTGGCTTTCTTTGCCTCTGGGGTGGTGCCTATATTGCCGGGGGCCCCTGGGCTGCTGCATCTCCCACCTGAGCTCCAGAGGCTTGAGATGTTTCTTCCCCAGCTTGCTCTCTCTCTCTCCCACAAGCAGCAGCCTCTGATTCATCCCTGGGGCAGTCTCCCCCCCTTCTCAGCAGGGTAAACATACCTCTCTCGGCTTCTACAGCTCTCTTCAGCTTCCTTCAGAAGTTGCAGGGCCCGTGTGACCAGGAGGCTTTCTTTCTCCTCCTGCATCCAGGCAGATTCTCCCTTTTGGGGTCTGGTGCTTGTTACACCAGGGGGGTCTTTTCCAGCTCCGGTAGCCTCCCCACACCCACCGACCATCTGGCTTGCTCTGGGTCTTCTTCCAGCCGTAAATTTGCCATCCAGTCCGAGGCTCCCCCTCGCCCCCCAGGTGAAATGACGAAGCTGTTGAGCTGGCAGCCCCCATCTGGTCCTGGTCATTGTCTTGATCAGACATTGTTTGTTCAGCCCCCTCAGTAGTTTTCCGGGGGCTGTTAAAAACAGACCTTGCTTAATGTCAGGACGGCCTCCTTTCATTATCCAAGAAGGAAAAACCCCGAAAAACCCCGACTCCATTTTCATAGATAAAAGTAACTTTTACTGGATAAAAACTGAATGCAGTCAAAGAAAAGCAAAGTCTGAAGCAAAAGCGTGAAAATCACATATAGAAAGCATTCCCCCTCCCAACTGTCCAGCGTAAATCATCCAAACCACAGGTTCTCCAGGGGTCATGTGGGAGCAAATGTCTGGCAGTGTCATCCTCTTACTATGCCACGACCATTGACCCTGAAAAGTTATCAGCTTCAAAGAAAACGCTGCAGCAAAGAATTACTTTCGTTTTCCTCCAGCTCGCTTCCCCCACTCAAGAATCCCAAGAGCTCCCCCTCCCCCTGTTTCATGGCAGCTGAGCAAGCAAGCAATGAAAGAGCGGAGGCTGACACAGTACTTGATGCAATGCAAAAAATGACCAAATAGTATCAATTGAAATTTAATATGTGGATCATATTAAATTGATCCACATATTACACATATTGGGGGGGCAGAGGTCGACCCCGAGGCCCCTTATATGTGGGGTGCCACAAGGATCGGTCCTCTCGCCCCTTTTGTTCAACATTTATGTAAAGCCGCTGGGCGAGATCATCCGTGGTTTCAGGGTGGAGTACCATCAGTACGCTGACGACACCCAGCTGTACATCTCCACCCCAGACCACCCCAACGATGCCCTTGAAGTAATGTCCTGGTGCCTGGAGGCCGTGCGGATCTGGATGGGGAGAAACAGGCTCAGGCTCAACCTGGTGCCATCGCTGACTATTGGGGGCGAATCATTGGCCCCCATGGAAAGGGCTCGCAACTTGGGTGTCCTCCTGGATTCACGGCTGTCTTTAGAAGAGCACTTGACGGCCGTGACCGGGAGGATTTTTCATCAGGTTCGCCTGATCCGCCAGTTGCGTCCCTTTCTGGATCGGGACTCCTTACGCACGGTCACTCATGCCCTCATCACCTCCTGTCTGGACTATTGTAACGCTCTCTACATGGGGCTCCCCTTGAGGAGCACTCGGAGGCTCCAACTGGCGCAGAGTGCGGCCGCACGGGTGGTGATGGGAGCGACGTGGCGCTCCCATGTAACGCCTCTCCTGCGCGAGCTGCACTGGCTCCCGGTGGTCTTCCGAGTGCGCTTCAAGGTTTTGGTTACCACCTTCAGAGCGCTCCATGGCTTAGGACCTGGTTATTTACGGGACCACCTGCTACCACCAATAGCCTCCCACCGACCAGTACGCTCCCATAGAGAGGGGCTCCTCCGGGTGCCGTCGGCCAAACAATGTCGACTGGCAGCCCCCAGGGGGAGAGCCTTCTCTGTGGGGGCACCTACTATCTGGAACGAGCTCCCCCCGGAGATACGGAGGATCCCGGATCTGCGTACCTTCCATCGCGTGCTCAAGACTTTCCTATTTCATCAAGCCGGCCTGACCTAAGTCTTTCCCCTTTTAAATGGAAATTTTAAATCTGGTTTTAAATTATTGGGGTTTTAAATTTGTTCAGCCAAATTATTTAATTCGTTTTAATCTATTTTAAATTTTGTATTTAGATGTTTTATTCTATGGCTGTTCACCGCCCTGAGTCCTTCGGGAGTAGGGCGGTATACAAATTCAATAAAATAAGAAAATAAATAAAAATAAAATTCAAGTTTATGTTCCAACCACCAATACAAAAGAGAAATTTGATGAGTTTTTTCATCAAATTCAATTTGAAATCAACAAATCATGCATGCAAGATGTGCTGCTTGTGACTGAAGACTGGAATATCAAAGCTTGAAATTTTAAAGAGGAAAGCGTAATTGGATTATAAGGTTTAGAAAGCAAATGAAGAGAATGACTTGCCAACTTCTACCATTCCAATATTTTTAGAATATGTTTTAAGACTAACAGATTAACAGAGTTGGAAGGGACCTTGTAGGCCATCTAGTCCAACCCACCCGCCCAAGCAGGGAACCCTACACCATTTTTGACAAATGACAGTCCAATCTCTTCTTGAAAACCTCCAGTGATGAAGCTCCCACAACTTCCAAAGGCAAGCTGTTCCATTGGTTGATTGTTCTGTCAGAAAATTTCTTATTTCTAGGTTGAATCTCTCCTTGATCAGTTTCCATCCATTATTCCTTGTCTGGCCTTCAGGTGCCTCAGAAATAGCCTGACCCCTTCCTCTCTGTGGCAGCCCCTCAAATATTGGAATACTGCTATCATGTCTCCCCTGGTCTTTCTCTTCATAGACTAGCCATGCCTACTTCCTGTAACCGTTTTTCCTATGTTTTAGTCTCCAGTCCCCTAATCATCCTGGTTGCTCTTCTCTGCACTTTTTCTAGAGACTCAAATCTTTTTTATAGTGTGGTGACCAAAACTGGATGCAGTACTCTAGGTGTAGTCTTACTAAGGCTTTATAGAGTGGTATTAGTACCTCACTTGATTTTGATTGTATCCCTCTGTTAATGCAATTTATGATTGTATTGGCTTTTTTGGCTGCTGCTGCACACTGCTAGCTAATATTTAACTGGTTGTCCACTAAGACTCCAAGATCCCTCTCATAGTTACTAATATTAAGCCTGGTTTCATCCAGTGTATATGTGTACTTTTGGAGTCTCTTACCTAAGTGTAAGACTTTACTTTTCTCTACATTGAATTTTATTTTGTTAGATAGGGTCCAGTGTTCAAGTCTGTCAAGATCCATTTGGATCTTGAGCCTATCGTCTAGGGTGTTAGCTATTCCTGCCAGCTTAGTATCATCTGCAAATTTGTTAAATTCCCCTTCTATTCCCTTATCTAAGTTGTTTAAGAAGCTATTGAAGAGTACCGGGCCTAAGACGGAACCTTGTGGTACCCCACTGCTTACTTCCCTCCATGTGGACATAAATCCATTGAGGACTATTTGTTGAGTACAGTTTGTCAGCCAGTTACAAATCCATCTGGTGGTGATGCTATCTATCCCACTTTTTTCTAGCTTACCAAGAAGTAGGTTGTGGTCTACTTTGTCGAATGCCTTGCTGAAGTCTAAGTATATTATGTCCACAGTATTTCCCTGGTCTACTAATTTAGTCACTATGTTGAAGAATGAAATATGATGTAGTCATTGTCTTGAAAGAACCAAATGTTTGTTCTTCAACATTGAGGGAATAGAAACAGGACAGATTTTGACCATGGAATCAACATCAGTAGAAATATTACATCATGCAAGTTGCACATTTTGCCTCACTCTTCTCTGTTGAGGTCTTGTTGAAGGTGAGTATTGTTATTTTGAGGAATTCTCACAGTAATTAGTCTTTGGCACATATTCTAGAGTTGATCCTTCATTTGTTCCTGCCTTCTCATTCTTGTGATTCATTCATCCTCCTTTTCTTCATTCTCTAGTCTTCATTTTCTTCTTCTCCTAGTCCTTGCTGCATCCCAACAATATATGGTGTCATCTCGGGATCATCATGTTTCTTTCCAAGTGTCATTATTATGGCAATAATATTTCAATTTATTTTTTTTACCACAATGTTCTAGGTTGTGGTTCTTACCTCAGAAAAGTTTAGAATCTTTGCCAGATTCTCCACTGAATTGTAGGAAGCTTTCAGAGATAGTTTAAAATAGGATCATGTAACCTCCTCCGGGATAGGGCAGGTCCGGTCTACCTGATCTCTGGTAGCCAAAGGGCATCCTCCTCCTTCTTCAAAGTCCAACTTTTCCTTCCAAAAAATGTTACTATTGATACCTTCATTGTTAATTCTAGTGGTTTTATCTATTGACATTAATGTGATCTTAATACTTAATTTTAGCCCCATGTTTAACTGTAGTTTTAGAACTTCAGCTTGTAGATCCTTTGTGTTTTAGCTTTCAGGATAGTATGATCAGCATAATGCCATAACAAAGATCATTGATGATTTTCTTCCAAGTTTAAAACCAGGTTCATCCTTTTTTCAATACAATTTATCTTAATATTTATTCAGCATATAGTGAGTAAGATACATTGCTTATCAGTTTGCTTCTGGGTTCAAATCATGGTAGTAATAATTTATATGTTACTAAAACTGTCATTGTCATGAACTTTACCTAGGTGAAACAGTGCTTCCTAGGCCAACAAGTTTTGAACCAAGATACCTCAAATGGACTAATTTACAGAATGTGTCCAAAAGCCCCTGAGAGGGGTGAGGTAGTGAAATTTGGAAAAGTTGTGGCTGCTTTAGTATTACTGGCTGCTACTGCAAAAAACAACATACGCATGTATACAGATTGTTTAAAAATTATATTAACACTGTAGTACATAAATTTTAACTCAGCACTGAAGGTTTTAAAAGATCAAGTGGCAAATGTCATGGTCTAACAGCACACTAGCACATGTTTTCTAGGTTCTCTTGTCCAAGTTCCTTTATTTTTCAGGGGGATAACAGAAGAATGAAACTGTTATAGAAATAAACAGAGAGGTTTTAGTAGCAAGGAAATAAAAAGTGAAGAAATGGCAATAGGAAAACTTGGGAAGAGAAGCAAAGATTTAAAGAAAATCAAATGCAGAGGGAGGAACTTATGAAAAGTAAGTAGCTCACATGGAAAGAACAAATTTCTGCTAATAATCACTATGAATTAACTGTTTATATGAACCAAAGCTACTTTTAAAGAAGTTCACAAAATACATTATAAATGTTATATACAATATTTACAGAGATTTCCACTCCAAGTTCACAATGTACAAAAGTTTCTATCCCAAGTCCAACATCCAGAGATTGTATACCAGCTAGAAAGAAGGTGGTCAGGGCCTGGTGACCGTTAAAGCCACTGTCATGGATGAAACCCAGAGCATCCAGGAGCACATCAGTAAGACTACAAGATAAACTGCTGAGAGAATGCCTGAGACAGCAGCACACGAGAGGAAAATTAATCAGAAGTGCCATGGCAAGACAACACTGCATGGGATATACCACTGAGAGATAGCTGAGGTAACAGACAATGGGAAATCCTACCAGTGACTGGACTAAAAGACAGCACCGAGGCCCTGATCATAGCAGCACAAGTACAGGCACTAAGCACCAGATCCATAGAAGTAGAGGTCTATCACGCTAGACATGAACCCAGGTGCAGATTATGCAGAGGCCTCAGAGACAGTCCAACATATACTGATAGAGTATGAGATGCAAGCAGGAACAGCATATGCTGAATGGTACAACCAAGTAGCTGGCATTCTGTACAGGAATGCCAGCTGTAGCATTCGGTAGAAAATATAGGCTAGATCCTCCTAAGTCTTAGATGGGGAATCCTACAGACAGTTCTGGAGAATAAGAGGGCTAAGATCCTGTGGGACTTCCAAATCCAGACAGACAGGCAGGTACTTTTTAGTGACTGGCAAAGTCAACAAAATGTAATTACCTTATCCCTCAGGAAATTAGTTCCAAGATGATATCCATCTGCCTGCCTGCCTCCCTGCCTATAATTTATATAGTTGCTCATCTCACAGAGTAAGTGATTTGGGGTGGTTCAGAACAAATTAAAACATATGAAGATTTTCTAAATATTCTTTCATCAGAATACAATGGAAATCAGTGGTGGATTCAAATTTTTTTGCTATCGGTTCTGTGGGTGTGGCTTGGTGGCTCATGTGACTGAGTGGGCATGGCCAACTCAATGTCACTCAGGGCAAAGTGGGGCGGCACCTTGCTATGAGTGACATCAAGCCGGCCATGGGAGCTTGAGAAAATTTGTTTGCCCTGAAGTCCTGCTCCGGCTGTGCTGAATATCAGCCAATTTTCTTCCAACGCCCATTCAGGGAATCCCGGGAGTGGCAGCATATTGCATGCTTTTCACTCCAAGCAGGCCGGACTGGAAAACGCATGGCTGGGGTGGAGGAGTGGTTCTTCTGAACAAGCTCCAAACTGTTGCTGCTGCTGCAAGCCCAGCTCTGGCTGCAGGCATGCAATTGTGAGGGCAGGCTTTTTCAAGGCCAGTCATAGAGGGAAATAGAGATGAGTCTGCCGGACTTCCACTGCTCGTGCAGGGAACCCAGGCTTGCAGCAACAGTTTGGAGCTTGTTAAGAAGCTCCTCCACAGCAAACACACACACATCTCATGGCGCCGGGACTTTCTGCGAGGAGACAGCATGGGCGAGTCCCTCTGGCGCCGTGAGATGTGTATGTGTTTGCTCTGTGTGTATGTTTGAGGCCAAGAAGGAGGAGACGACTTGGCCAAACTTTTCTAACTCCCTTCGCAGCGAAGCTGCTCGGAAGGCAGCCGCCGCAGCCTGTCCCTTTATGATGCTCCCTCTGCAACCCAGTTTCAGCTTATGGGCTGCCTTTGCACAGGGCCAGACTGGACGGTGGGCAGCATCAACGTACCTTAAAGGGACAGGCTGCCACAGCTGCCTTCCAAGCAACTTCACTGTGAAGGGAGGCAGGAAACGTTCGGCCAAGTTGTCTCCTTCTCAGCCTCAAACATATACACAGAGCAAACATGCACACATCTCATGGCACCGGAGAGACTCGCCCACACGCTGTCTCCTTGCAGAAGGTCCCGGTGCCATGAGATATGTGCATGTTTGCTCTGTGTGTATGTTTGAGGCCGAGAAGGAGGAGACGACTTGGTTGAACTTTCCCTGCCTCACTTCATAGTGAAGCTGCTCGAAAGGCAGCTGCCTCAGCCTGTCCCTTTAAGGTACTTCGATACTGCCTGCATCGAAGTACTTTAAGGTACTTCAATTCTTTGCCCTGTACAAAGGCAGCCAAGCTCACCACTGCCAAAGGAAAAGGGCTCGACTCTCCCGGTCCCTGTCACTCCACATGCTGAAGCCAGGTGGCGGGGGGGGAGGAGGGATCATAAAGGGACAGGCTGCGGCAGCTGCTTTCCGAGCAACTTCACTGTGAAGGGAGGCAGGAAAAATCTGGCCAAGTCGTCTCCTCCTTCTCAGCCTCAAACATACACACAGAGCAAACAAGCACATATCTCACGGCGCCAGAGGGGCTCACCCATGCGCAGTCTCCTCACAGAAGGTCCCAGCACCATGAGGTATGTGTGTGTTTACTCTGTGTGTATGTTTGAGGCCAAGAAGGAGGAGACGACTTGGCCGAACTTTTCTGCGAAGGGGTAGCAAAGCTGCTCGGAAGGCAGCCACCGCAGCTTGTCCCTTTAAGCACAGCGAAATTTAGTAGCCATGAGCTGCTGCTTTCCTCTAAGTCCCATCCGGAAAGTGCTGTGGCAGAGAGAAACAGCCAGGTTGAAAACAGCTGCCGACCCGGAGAACACATGGAGCAGCTCCATATGCTCTCCAAGTCAGTGGTTGCTTCTCTCCACTGCTGCTTTTGCTGTGAGAGTGTCTTTTGCAGCACAGTGAGCCTCAGGTGCACGGGGAGACGCTCCACATGTTCTCCCGAGACAATGGCCCAATCCAGCTGCTTCTCTCTGCTGCACCGCTTTACGGATGGGACAGTAAGGTAAGAACCTTACCCAAACAGCTTCAGCCCACCTGCACCCGTGTATTGGCCCCCCGCGCCCCGCTTCCCCTCACCCGTGCTGCCACTCCCACGGTCCTTTGGCTGAGCATGGGAAGCTGCAGGCCGGGTAAATTGCTTCAACCTGGGGGGAGGGTGTAGTTTGAGGCCAGGGCAGGATTCTCTAGGCGAGCGAGTGTGGGCAGCGAGCATAGATTTCCTGGGAGGAATGCATTCAATGGCCCCGGGGGTGAGATGCAAGTAAAACAGAAACTTACCTAACTAGGGGATGGCAAAGGCTTAGGTTGGGAGTGAGGAAGCCGGAGAGCAGCTGGGCCACGGGCACCACATGGTCTAGCCTAGGGTTTAGGCAGGCTGCAATGGCTGGGGAGCCAGGAAAGCGGGTGAGCCAGTGAGGGAACCGGAAAGGGCCTAGGTGAGCTGCAACGGCTGGGGAGCCAGGAAAACAGGTGAGAGAACCAGCTGGGCCATGGACACAACATGAGAAGGCAGGCAAGCTGGCTGGTCCGCAGAGGAGTGACTGAGCGGGGTGAACGGGCAGGGCCAGCCAGAGGTGATATTTTCCAGTTCTCCGAACTACTCAAAATTTCCGCTACCAGTTCACCTGAACCTGTCCGAACCAGCTGAATACCACCTCTGAATTGTAAACCCTAACTATGATTGGTAAGATATATTTAATGTGTTCTTTGGTAATACATATATTACCAATATCTAAACCTACACTCATCACCTTGAAATCAGCTATTTTGAAATGCTAGTGCCAGTCTCTATTAATATATAGTAAAGCATAAGCATATTCACAAATTTGACATGAGAATAAAAAAAATCACAACTATTAAATTTATGTTATGATCATTTTAAGTTAATTTTCAAATGGCATGCTAAATCAGCATCTCTATAATAAAAAACACTGGAGGTAATATTTTGCATAGTTGCAAAATAAAAAAGTACATTTTAAGAAAATATTACAGTTCAGATATGATTTTTAGCAGTTTTCAATTCTCACAGAACTGAACAAACATTGAAATCAAAACTTTTGTCATTAAGTCTTCTCAATAAACACTGTTCCCTAATTAGGGTCAACATGTTGGTGGCAGAGTTCAAAGACACTCTTTGGGGAAAAATGACTTTTCCCCACTTATTATGCATCTACACCAGAAACTGTGGTATTATACAATTTTGTAAAAAATAAATAAATACACAAATACATAAACACTACATATATGTTATACTAAATTTTAATTCATTCTTTAAATAATAGGCACTTTGTATCAAAATGTGTTTTTCTGCTGATGGAAAAAAATACTGCTTTTCCTAACTTTCTCCCCCTGCATTCCTCAGATCTATTCAGTGGGTTAGAACTGGGCCGTGGGTTGTTAGCTGTGTAAGTGGCTGGCCAGTGCATGCAGGCACCCACACTCACGCTAACGTTGTGGTGTGGCACAGGGGTTAGTGATCTGTGAGTATTGTGCGGGCGCTAGCATCGCCGCGAGAGTACCTACATCCTCCTTGCACTAGCATTGTGTGGATGCTAGCAATGCCGCAAGCATTGTGTAGGTGCTAGCATAGCCGCGAGCGCACATACCACACTCGAGTGAGCATTGCAGCATTGTGTGGGCACTCATGGCCCTGTTTGCATTGCATGTACAATCATGGCCCCATTCATGCATGTGTGGCCCAGTTCGTGGAAAGGCACCTGACCCCCCCAATTAGAAGATTGTCTATTAGAGGTACATGAAATGAAACTCAATTTTGAAAATAGAAGATTGAGTGTAGTTCACTAAATTTCTGATACATTAGGTTTAACTGTACTGACATAATGGACAACAAACCCTACAGAACTACAATAATTTCTCTGTCCATTTACACAGTTCCATATAATCCTATAAATTTATGCTCATTGTGTATTCTTTTTAGTTCTATTTCTTCTAGATAAACCTATGTCCATATTAAGTATATTTTCCCAAACACTAATAAATTGCCAGACTAGAAAATGCATTTTAAAGGACACTGTAATTAATTTTTAAATAGCAAAAAGTAGTGTATACTAAAAGTTTATGGCTTTTCCAAAGATGCTATTTTATAAGTACTATTGTTAATCCATTTTTATTTTACAGTACTTCTATTTGGATAACTATATTTCTGAATTCATCAAGTTATGCTAAGTTCAGTCTGTATTTGCAACTATTCTTGGAAAACTTTTTTAAAAAATTTTAATTTGGCAAAAAACTTTTAAAATTATTACAATATGTTAATTTTAATTCTCAGAACAAGTTGTGTAAGTATACATTCCTGCAACATTTCAGTTAAGAAACTACAGCCCTAAAGGGAACTAAACGAAAGCTTTAGTTTAATAGTTGTTATGGTGCTTCTCAGAAAGAACTTCATGAAAACATAAGATCAGTCTGACCCCATACACAAACAATAGAGGAAGCAGTTTCACTCTTCTATTGACAGAAAGAGCACCTAAGATAGCAGTCACTAATACCCGGTGTCTGGGTTTGTTTCTCTTTTCCTTCATTTGTACCAATGTTGACAGCATGAACTATGTTATCAATTCAACTTGAAATATGATTGTTAATGCAATTGATTTTCAGCTGAAAAACAGGACAAAGGGGATTTAAGATAGCAAACACAATTTTCCTACTGTTAATGCAAACTACCTGTAATACAACCATTTTACTACTTGGATGCTGGTCTTTGACCATAATCAAGACTTGCTTTGATTTGATTTTTTTATCACTATGAGGAAAAAAATGCTGCAGAAAAGTACTTGCATCTTCTATAACATTTTATAAATAAACCCCTATGCTATCATTTATTACATAGTTTGAAATTTGAAATACTTCAGAAAATAATACTAATACTTCAAAAGTTATTTGTATACTGTTTCAAATTTAGTTAAAACATTTCAATTAAATTTCCAAAACCAGCATCAACTATAGCATGTTAGACTGGTTCAGAGACTATAATCTCAGTGAGATACCAGTATATTAGGGATAAACAGTATGATAATATGTCCTCATCCTCAATCACCAAACTCTTCCACAGCTTGCAAGACACACTGATTGTTGAAGTCTTAATTCCTGTGAGTCTAAAAACTGTGATTTAAGACCTTCCACTAAATAAAAATATGAAAGAAAAAAGTCTTTTCATATCTTGGTCTGAACTAAGCTTTTAGTTGTCTTAGTTCAGAAATTTAAGAAACTAAGATGCTTAAGGAACTAAATCAGGAATGGGAGGTAGAATATGAGGCAGGATCAAATCAGCCTAATGCTATTCTAGGTTAATTAAACCATGAGGTAGCATTTCAAGAACATCATTTAACCAGCTCATTTTTTTATTAAATACATTGATTCAGTCAGGAAAAGATGTGGTTAAATACAGATTAAAAGTAAGTACTCACACAGTAATATTTTTTTATGAAGCCTCTTATATCCAAGATTAACTTGTTGTTAATCTGCATAGAGTAATTTAAAAGATTTTCATTACATCCTTCTGGATTACAGCATAGCACACTGGCTTTAAACTTTCCACCCTGGAGATAAAAAATGAAAATCAAAATATGGGTATACATATTGAAAACTTTCCAATAGGATTTCATGCAAGAACACATTTTAAAAATATACAAAGTGATACCTCTATTTTAGCAATTTGTTGTTGACAATTGATTTTACATACTACAATGAATACACTGAATATTACTGGAACATTTGCAAACTTGGTACCCAAGCATAATTTTCAATATATCTCTCAGAAATGAGACTAAGATAAATAAAAATTCATAATAAAGAAAATACTGTAGATGGCAGATAGGCATTGAGACTCCCCTTCCTATTACTACTTAAAAATTGTACTTTTATGATCTAATCTAACAATTTATGCAGTAAAAACATTAAGTAATTCCAGATGGAAAAAACTACAGAGCTTGATATCTGCTCTTTTTATACTTAAACCATCTGTAACTTATCAAGCCTCTATGCAAGTAACTATTTCATTATCTTCTATCTTCATTTACAGCTGTAATGAAACAAAGTCAAGGATTTACCAAATATTGGATGATCTCTGTCTGCCTTTTCCTCTCACTTGCTTCCAATAACTGCTTTGTTTTGATTCAAAAAACACAGAACATCTGCTGTCTGTCCAAATTAACTTAAAATAATTACTTTTAATTTAGATAAAGAATTTATTTGCTTTAACTTTCAAGGTTTTCACTACTCCACAGCCTGCTAATTTGCCAATAACTACTGCATGCATAACATTGCAATAGTGTTAAATAGCTGGCTCTATTTCAAGTTCTGATCCAAGGTCACAGATACATTTTTGGCAATACTTCTGAATGTGAATTTACCCGATGTATCTTTATGTCTGATGTACAAAGACAGCAGGAAAGATAATATTTATAAAACTGCTACATAAAAGAAAAGAGAAATGTAAAAATACAAATAATTATGCAGGAAAAATAATCTCTTCTAATTAGTTTATTTTAGAATAATTAATATTATTTAAATAGAATTTATTAACTGAGCAGCCTGAGACACAATGTGAAATATTCTGCACAAATGCCAAAATGACATGAAAAAACAGGCAAAATTAATTTGAGGTTAATATATAAAAGCCCATTATTAAAATTCTAATATAGGATTTTTTTTCTTTTCCCTTAGTAACTTATCCAAAACAGAGAATTCCATTCAAAAATTGTAAATATCATATACTAACCAAGTACCGAAAGACATTATCATAAATATTTTCTGTCCCACATTTTGGACAAGCAAACTTGAATCTCTTGCAATCTTTATATTTTTCTTCATCAGTTTGCTGAACTGGGCCACCAAACAAATCATATTTTTCATCTTTATGATAATGTTGATGGACTTTGAACTGTGAGGGATCCATTCCTGTTAATAAGAAATATAAACTCAAAGTGTAAATAAAGCAATTCTTTTCCACATCAGCTTCAAATGGGAGTTCCGAAATCCAAAATAGAACTGAATTCTCAGGATGAGATACTTTTTAAAAAAGAATACATTTTCTCATTTTAACCTAGATTGAAGATCTGAGCAATACGATGAAATTACTTATCTTTTCACACAAAATTGCTTTATAAATAAAGCTAGCACAATGCATAATCTATCATGGGAAGTATGCAACAGAACATTTGTTTATGAACATGCTACTTCTAGAGAATAGATTTATTGCTATTTTCTTAAGTGACACAGAGAATTTTGAATAAAATGGTGCATCTTTATTATAAAACAGAATGGCATCATTAAAATGAAAGAGAATATAAAAACCCATTAAAAGAAGCCTGGCTGAACTGTTATTAGACACTTCTTTAAGACTGTACACAACTGCCAACTCAAGACTTCAATGCAGTGGTCGATTTCATTTTGGCTCAGTGGTTAACAGCATGTAGTTTCAATCTAATGCAGTCGTTAAAATTCAGCAGCATTTTTAAAAAGTCAGAACTGCAGATAAAAAAGCACTTTTGATTACTAGGATCCAGAAAGTTTTTTTAAAAATGAGCATATTTGTTTTTGTACAAATATGTTTTGTATTTAGAAATGTACAATAAGCATCAGGATAAGTTAAAATTCTCAAATAAAGAGTATTAATTTAATAGATAATTTAATTTAAGCATACAGAAAAAATAATTTAGATGAATACTGCTGCAGAATCAAGCCATATTTTCAAAAAACAGGAAGGAAGGAAGGAAGGAAGGAAGGAAGGAAGGAAGGAAGGAAGGAAGGAAGGAAGGAAGGGGAGATAGTAGAAGTAATACGCATTACTCAAGGAAATTTGGCAATATACATTCCATAAGCATTTCTATTTCTAGTGATGAAAGAGAGGAATTTATTCCAGTGAGGAATAAAATTAGGAGTACTTTTTACTGAGTAAGAAAGTCCTTGCCATACACAAACTTGTATTGATAAATATTTCTTTGTTTAAATTCATTGATTTGATGATACTTATATTTGGCATTTAACCCTGTCTAATTTTATGAAATAAAAGATTGGCCTTCTTAAAAAGAATGTTCAATATTCTACTAAAATTAGTTCATGTGTTCATTAGGAGTGCAAGCTACATACTACCTTTGCTGAAGCAATTATAAAATGCTTTTCATACATATCACTATGACTTCTAATTCTATTCTGGAGTGTGGTTGATGAATTGAACTCTGAGAACTGGCGCCTATTTTAACTACTTAATGCTTTAGAAGGACACTGTCATAAAATATTATGTATTTGAATTCTTAAAGTACTATTAATAAAATGGATTGAAATTCTGATTCTCAATTATCAATCACAGATAGGACTATGATAAATTTTATTTATACATACACCCATTCAATAAAGAATGCTAATTGAAACATTACTGAAAATTATTTTCTATTACAATATTTTAAATTCAATTTTTTAAAAACCTTGAACTATTTTTACACTTTGGTTAATTTAATAACCAGAGCAGCATAGGTAATCCTTTTGCCGTTAAAAGAAACTAGATACAGAGTTAGCAGTAGAAATGTAGTTATGTCAGTGAAATCCCATCAACAACAATTAATGCCATTAAATCACAATCATGATCCTGAGTCAATAAAGCATTTAAATAAACAGAAATGTAACCTGTTTTAGAAGTATAATTTCAAATAAATAATAACATTGTATTTCTATCACATATTATTTCTTGGGTGTATTAATTCACTTTTGAACAATAATTTCAATATCTCCAAAGTCTTGAAAAAATTAAGTTAGCTAATAGCACATTTCAAATTTACAGAGCAGATTTGAATATTTAAATCCAGAAGATTTATTCATTTTTATCTCATGACTGTCTCTGTCAAAATTCATTCTAATCTACTTTCTCACACATGCTGTTTATAACTGATCAAATTATGGGAAGTAAAGTCAAACAATCACTTTAACCACAAACTGATGTATTATGTTGGAAGTCATTTAATTGCAGTAAAAGCCCAATGATCCTTGATCTTGGACAAAATATAAAAATGTAAAATCTCAATTATTATGTAATATTTATTAAGTTATATAATAATTGCTAGGATAATTATGCCTCATAGTCATACATTTATATCAAAATTCTATTTAGTCTCAATTGGCAAGATGATAAGATGCATTATTTCAAAAAGTATCTGTTTTTTTAAAAAATAAATTGATTAAAAAGACTTATTTCTGTATATGCAAGTTTAAAGTTAATTATCTTGTAGCTTACTTGATGAAATATTTTGAGAAATAAATTGAAAATGGTGTCTAGTGCTGCCATCTAGAGGTTTCCAATCTGAATTTCTAAAAATAACTATTATTTTCAAGTGCCTGGGCCATGATTATTCACCCTACAAAAACTCAACTTTAAGAAATATTAAACTATGAAAAATGCTTAGGATATACATAAGGGTTGCTATTTTGCAAATTGATTGTAATATTATACTCAGTAGAAATGTATTTATTTAGCTAAAACAACATCAACCAAACAACAAATAAAGTTCTGTTGTTTAACTCCAACTTTACTTAAAAACTGGAGGTGGGGGAGAATTGGCAATCCTATGCTCACAAGCCCAATAGATACTGCCCCACTGATCCTCAAAATTTAAACAAAATTTAATTTAAAAATTTAAATGGCCAAAATCCAAATTCACATGCGATGTCATAAAGTTTGTACTCATTTATATTATATTTATTTTAAATGAATGTACTGCCTTTATTTTATAGAAATAAAATAGACCCAGAAATGGGTCTTCGTGAGGTTCGTCACACCAGCGCAGCTGCTTGTGGCAGGATGCTGTGAGGCTCGTTGTGCCGTTGTATGCAAGTGGTGGCACTACTGCAACGAGCCTCGCAGAGTCCTGCTGTGAGCAGCTGCACTGGCAGGATGCATCTTGCGGCGGTGTCGCTGCTTGCATGTGCAACACAACAAACTTTGTGGCATCCTGCCGCGAGAGGCTGCGCCGACACAACAAGCCTCACGAAGACCCATTTCTGGCAGAGTTTGGAGGAGAGAAAAAAAGCCAGGATCTCTGCTGCTTCTGCTTTCCTTGTGCAGCCAAAAGTTCGCAAAAGGCAAGAAGGTGAAATGCCAAGCTCGACCCATACCCACACCTCACGTATTAACCCCACTTCTTCAGTTTACTACCCAAACGACCCTCCCCTCCTGCTGAGGCTTATAGGAATATCTCACAAGCAAATTCACCCACCATTTCACCATGAACCACCCCGCTCCCAACTGAGGGCAAAGCTAAAGTAGGAAGAAGCTGCAGCTGTGGCTCCAATCGCCCCTGCTCACTGGCCTTGAGTATGCTCAGCGAGCACCAACAATGCCTTTTGCAGCAGCAGAGTCCAGAATTGAAGCACCATTTTTGGCTTCTCTGGGATGCTGAGTTGCCCTGAAGGGTAGGGCAAAAAAAAATTAAGGCATCCCCAAAAATAAGCCTTGGCGCTTATTTTGGAGGTTAAAAGAAATAAGACCAGGTCTTATTTTTGGGGAAATACAGTAGTGAAAAATGACTACCCCATAATTAGGTCTTCAGTAATGAAAAACTCCTCTGAAAGCAAACTATTCACTGAAAGGAGCAACCATCACTGCCATAACCCAAAACTGGTTTGAAATCATCCGCAAAAAGATATTAAAGTTAATAGCAGCTTGTACAAGTTCACATCATTCGCATTATAGGTCTTTCTTCAAATGCGATACAAACAAACACTTTTAGTGCAACTCACCTAAGTTTATTCCCTTCAACAAACAAGCTACTTCTCCAATTAGCATAGTTTTATATCCTGGCTGAGAATTCAAATATATCATATCTGGAGGTCACGAGATTAGGATAGTCTGAACAAAGCTATTAATATTCCAACTAGATAACTTTCTCATTATCTAATACAAAATCTTCCATGAGAAATGTGGATTAAGTTGGTTTGGATTTCTTAATACAAAATTAACCTTTAAAGTCAGTAATGACACAGGATTTAACATCATGATCTCTATTTAAAGTATCAAGCTGCACTTGGTTTATAATTACTTTATAACCAAAGCACTGATTAACCAAAACACTGATTGATGTTTCATATGTTATTCATCTTTTCCATTAGGTTCCATAAGTACCATCTGATTGAAATATAGGATGCATAGCTAAAGAACAAGACAACTTGTTGTATATGTTAAAATATTGCAATGTATTGTTTTAAGAGCAGTTTGGGTTTACCATAACTGGACTAGTTTCATTAAAGAATTTATGAGCAGTAGAAAACTATGGATGTACATTTCTGCTGCTAGTTTAAGATTACAGGAAAGGCCGTATAAGATTTCAATAGATTAGTACAAGTAGTCCTTGACTTACAATAGTTCATTTAGTGACTGTTCAAAGTTACAACAGCACTAAAAAAAGTGACTTATGACCATTTTTCACATTTATGTCGCATCCGCATGGTCATGCTTGGATACTTGACAACTAGTTCACATTTATGATGACTGTGGTGTCCTGGGGTCACATGATCCCCTTTTGCAACCTTCCGACAATCAAAGTCAATGGGGAATCTATATTCACTTAACAGCCATGTTACTAACTTAACAACTGCAATAATTCACTTAACAAATGTGGCAAGAAAAATCGTAAAATGGGGCAAAACTTATTTAACAAATTTTTCACTTAGCAACATATATTTTGGCTCAATTGTGGTCATACATTGAGGACTACCTGTACTATGAGCTTGTTGCAGAGTAATCTTCAATTTTTCAACATCTCACAAATATCTGTTTCACTAGGCCAGATGATTTTAATCATTCATTATTCATGTCATATATAGATGCATACTGTATAAATGTAACCAGCAGATCTTTATTTCTTGATCTCTCCCAAGAATAGGCTTAATAGCATGGAAGACATATTCTCATAACAGATATGAATTCTCACATTTTTGTTCACCACACAGTATCAATAATAAGAATAAGTACTTGAAAAATAAACATTACTATACTTACCAAGCCATGCTGCAATAAGAACAGAATCAATTCCACCTATGGGTTCACAGATACGAGCTACTACTGGATGAATTTGTTGCGACAAGTAATACTGAACATCAATAGTAAGATTTGCTTGTTTCTTCAGTTGTTCTGGAGCATATGCTCTCTGGCTGGCACTTAGATTTGATCCATCCTTCATCAAAAGAATGAATGAATTTACTGACACAAGTTGTATCCCTGCCACCCTCCCCTCCCCCCCCATTTTCTGGTCAGTCTTGACTTCTGGTAACTGCTTAGACAAATCCATGCAGTTTTCTTGCAACATTTTTTGGAAATGGTTTGCAATTGCCTTTCTTCTTGGGCTGAGAGAGGGGGACTACCACAAAACTAGCTAGGTTGGCAGGACTAGAACCCAATCTCCTGGTTTCTTTTTTTTTTTTTTTTTAAATACTTTATTGAATTTTCCAATTTTTTAAAAAGACAATGTACAATCACAATCTTGATCCGAGGTGCGATGTTTACACATTTCATAGATCAAACATTAAATGAATTCCATCCATAGCTATACAATATGCAGTTCTATACAATTCTCTACATTTCTATACAATTAAGTCCATTTCGGGTGTCTAACAAATCGTAGCCTATTATCATATTTTTATCCTATTCTTTAACCAGTTATACCAAATTCCCCATACTTCGTAGTACTTAAAGTTCTCTTCATTTTTTAGCTCGCTCGTCAATTTGGCCATCTCTGCGCACTCTAGAATTTTATTTATTAATGTTTCTTCAGAGGGGGTAGAGTTGGATTTCCAGAGTTTCGCAAAGGCTAATCTAGCCGCAGTAATAATTTGAATTGCCAGTTGGGTTTTATTGTTGTCGAGACCATCTTCAATCATACCTAAGAGGAAGGATTCCGGGGCCAGGGCTATCTCTTGTCCCATTATTTCCGAGAGCCAGAGTCGAATCTTTAACCAAAACTTTTTGGTCTCAGGGCAAGTCCACCACAGATGGTAAAAGGTGCCAACCGTCTTTCCACATTTCCAACATAAAGCAGAGGAATTTGGAAATATTTTGGCCAGCCTGTCCGGGGCTAGGTACCACCTATGCAACATTTTGTAGTGATTTTCCCTGAATGTTACCGATTTCGTTATTTTAAGATTTCTGTTCCAAGCTATCTCCCAGTCATTGAAATTAAGGCCATATCCTAAATTTTTCTCCCAAATGCTTAGCTGATTTTTAGCTATCTTCTCGACTCTATCCTCATCTAATATAAAGTTATAGATTTTCGATAGCATTTTCTTATCTGGTCCCCAAATAATTTTGTCAAAATATCCATATTTCATTTCAATACCACATTTATCTCTATCTTCTTGAAATCTAGACTTAATCTGAAGATATTTCCACCAATCCAGAATAAACCCCTGGTCCCTCAGTACTTCCAAGGGTTTGAGCTTCCCTTCTTCATCCAAGATATCCTTATATGTGCCCATTTTATAGTTCCCTCTTCTATTTGGGGCCACTAGAGCATCCATATGGATGCCAATCTCCTGGTTTCTAGTCCATCACATTTAACTGTTGCATCAGACTGGCTCTCTATCCTTCATTTACAAAGTATATAATAAGGAGTGTAATATTTATTTACCATTAATGTACTATACTGATTAGTTTGTTTTTGTTTCTAAGTGAGAAAAGATACTTTAAAAATAGCAAGAATGCTTTTACCTGACAGATAACATATGACACTGTGTCCCCAGCTTTCAGCTTTCTACCTTCCTGAGAATTCATCCACAAGGAAACATGCACATGAGGCAAGCTTTTCTTGTCCGGGTAATCTTGGGGATCTTTTGTCAATGCCTACAGGTCAAAGAAAAGTGCTACTGAATTATATGTGCCATAGAGAACATTGTAATGTTAAGTGATCCTTTAAAATCTAGTCATAATCACTATTCCTTTTTGACTGCCACTCTAGGAAATGTTCTTAAGTGAACATCAGAAAACCTGTATTTATTTATTTATGTTAGCCACCTATCTCACTGTGAGGCAACTCTGGGTGGCTTACAATATCAAAATAAAATCATAAATATATTTACAATTCAAACAATTGCCATGAAGCCAAGGGATAAATTTGTTTTTTTTGTTGTTTTTTTTAAATTGCTGTTCAGAATTCCTTTAGATAGGTAGGCGGCTATGTACCGTATTTTTCAGAGTATAAGACACCCTTCCCCCCCCCCAAAGTAGGTGAAAATTTCGGTGCGTCTTTATACATCGAATGTTGCATATGGGTTTGCCATACCTGGGGGGAGGGAATTGGTGCAGCAGCGGCAACAGGCAGCTGATTGGTGGTATTCTGGGAGGCCGATCCAACCGCCAATCGGCTGCGAAGGCTCCAGCATTCCCCGGCTGAGGCAGCAACGCAGAGGTGGGATTCAGCCAGTTTGGCTGAACCACTTGTTAAAGTTGTGTGCACTTTGGAGAATCGGCTGATCCCACCACTGGCTGGCCTGGGCACACTCTACATCTTCCTGCCCTGTTCATCGAGCAGTTCACCGAGGATACCCTGCTGCCTGCCACCCCGCCGCCGCACCACCAATGCACCACCGCCTGCTGTACTGCCGCAAGTGAGCCCTTCCTGGATTGTGTGGACTGTGAGCCCAGAGACACACAGAGAGACAGGTATGGCTTGGCTTCCAGCGCCAGAGAGGGAGGGCAAGGGAAGCCCCCGGATTACTGCCGCCTTTCCTCCTCTTGTCGTCCACTTTCCTCCCATTGTGGGCATGGCATGGCTTCCTGCCCCTCACTTACTGCAGCCATCAGTGCAATTTGGGGGTGGCAGACTGTGTTTTATTAGCATGGACAGGCATGCTGGAACCTGCCTGTTTGTCTTTGTAAAGATAACATCACTAGAATTTTTTTTTTCAGGAGGAAAAGAATCACCAATGTCCTAAAATTTTCAGCTTGCTATTGTTAGTTTAGGGCGGGAGAGGAAGGGTAATCAACTCCCGGGCCAACTGGCTTCTTCCCGGCAGTTATTTCTCCGCTTTGGCATTGGCCATCAAAGATGAGGCTTTTGTGGGCAGAAGAGCTGCACTGCAATGGAGAAATGGACAATGGAGCACCCAACTTGAGGGAAGGAGGCTGCTTTCTCCTCTTTCCCTGCTCTCTCGTATTTCCCTCATAATGAGCTAGTGTGGCATGTTACTGTAAAAGGTATACCAGTATCTTGTGTATGAATGTATGAACATGGTTTCAATCATAGTGCTCTGTATTGTTATAAAGGACAGAATACTGACAGTTCTTTCTTGCAGAAAAATACTACGGTACCTCCATATGCTACATACAACAAGGATGTGAAAGCAGAAAAGACTAGCATATAAAATTTCTTTTAAACTAGAAGTAGTGAATATGCTGAGGAACATGGAAACAGCAGCGGAGAAACATTTTGGACCAACTCCAACTAAAAAAATGATAAGAAAGTGGAGGAAACAGGTGGATCATCTGAAAAAAGTAAAAGATACTGTAAAAGTAAGCACAACTTTTGTGGGCTTGTTGCAAAGTGGCCACAGTTAGAAGTGAACATGAAAGAATGGATCACACATCACCAGAATAATGGCTTCGCAGTTTCTACAAAAATGGAAATATATGAAGCCAAACGCATTGCTGTAGAGAAAGGCATTCAGGATTTTACTGGATCACCATTGTGGTGCTTCAGATTTATGAGGCAATATGGCCTTGTTATGCACACTAAAATTAAAATTGCGCAAAAAATGCCAAAAGAGTATGAATCTAAGATTCTGTCTTTTCATACATTTGTAATAGATGCTAGGAAAAAAAATAATTTTGAAATTGGCCAGATTGGGAATATGGATGAAGTCCCGCTAACCTTTGATGTACCATCTAATAAGACTGTTGATCTGAAAGGTGCCAAAAGCATAACCGTGAAAACCTCAGGACATGAGAAAACACATTACACGGCTGTGTTGTCCTGCTGTGCAGATGGCACCAATTTGCCACCAATGTTAATTTTCAAAAAGAAAACCTTTCCCAAAAAAAAAGTGATTCCAAAAGAAGTTATGCATGTTCATGAGAAAGGATGGATGGACAAAAATGGAATAAGAGTATGGGTTGAAAAAGTGTGGTTCAAATGTCCTGGAGCACTTCTGAAAAAAACTGCTTTATTAGTGCTCAACCAGTTTAGACCACATACCAGCCAGTTGCAACCTCTTGACGTTTCCATCAACAAACCATTTAAAGTCTATATGCGAGAAGAGTGGAACAAATGGATGGCTGCTGGTAATCATGATCTAACACCTACTAGACGAATGAAGAGGCCCACTATCACTCAAGTTTGTGAATGGGTTAAGACATCATGGCACTCAGTGAAGGACGAAATCGTTGCATCGTCATTCAAAAAATGTGGCATTAGCAATGCCTTAGATGGAACTGAAGATGATATCATATAGAAAATAGCGAAGAAAGTGATATCAGTGATTGTGAGCAATTGAGTTTCATAAATTCTGACACTAGTGATGATGAGTTCTTGGGGTTTCCAGAAAATTAGAAGAGTGCTTGAACCTTAAAGTCCCTCCTCATTTGCTAATGATAGTGATGATGGTTCTTAATACCGCTGTTGACTTTACATGGTTGAAATATTATTCTGCTATATTTTATTAAATATATAACTACATCATTTGGTTCAGAATATTTTTTTTCTTGTTTTCCTCCTCTAAACCTAGTTACGTCTCATAGTCAGGTGCGTCTTATAGTCCAAAAAATACGGGTATATGTGCTCAATTGATTTTAGAATATTTGCAGATTGTTTTTAGGGGAATAAATATACAAAATACTTCAAAACAACCAAAGCTATTGAACATTCTTCAAATGTAACATTAAAAATTCATATTAACATAGCTTATTTTCTCTCCAACAAATAGTTTGGGATTCCTAACCATGATGTAGTGGACATTCACTCTTAACATGTATTTAGATATGCTTATATATACAATATACATAGGTAGGGGAGCATTATTATTCTATTATGACCAGTAGCAATGTCAGCTTGAAAATAAAAGCAGGATTCTCTCTTCTGTAAAATCTTCATTTTTACCTTTGTCCTGTCTACAATTATGATTTACTCTACCCTTCTGCTGTAAGAGTCATTTACAATTACAGTAAGCGGAGAAGAAAATCATGATTGTCAAAATGAAGTAACATTGTACTTATTCTTTCTCCTTTCTAGAAAAACACTGCTTTCATTTAAACAATGCATCCAAGACATATTGTGGGCATGTCCAGAAATATGTCAGTGTGCTGAAATATGAATTTATAAGCAGCAACAATACACAGGCTGAGAAATATATATTAAGGGAGAAAATTTGAGAGATAATATGTAAAATAATACAGAAAAAAACAGACTTTGTCTGGATTATTCAAGTTCTAAATATGTTTAATTCTGAACAGCCCAGAGAAATCTTCCAAGACATACATTTTTACATGCTCATGTTAGAATGATAAAATATTTGTAGAAGATTTCTGAACCATGTGGCTTTACTATGAAGGTAGTTACTATCAACGTAAGAAATGGACACCAATGTTCCATGGATATAATCAAACTGATTCATATATAATATCAACAAACAATATTAATCACCTTATTGATTTCATATTGTTTTATAGGAATAAGATTATTTGTGACATTTTCTCCAATTTCTATTAGTCTTCTTTGGATGTTTTCTACAATTACATCTCGAGATTGGTCAGAAAGAATCTGGCCAATTATATAGCTGTAAAAAAAGACATAAGATATGACACATTAAGATAATATACCTTTAGAAAGTTCACAGCATATTCATAAATCCCATTAAGTTGCTCAGAAAGTAAAGAAAAAATGCCTGTAAATTTTCCACAAAAAATACTGGTTGCTACCAAACTGGCATGGAGTGTAAGCTAATAGCCAATAATAAAGTCACATCTCTTCTTAAATTTGTTATAACTGACTGTATTACTCAATTGACCATTCCATCAATTTAATTCTCATTAAATATTTGCCAGCTATAATTGCAAATTTATTAAAATATCAGAAAATATGCGATATATTTTTAATTATTCAATGAATAAAGAAAGCTAACTAACCTCATATAACTGTAGAAAAATGAAATAAAATGGATATGCAAATCAGTAAGGATATGCATTTTACTCTGTTCTTTCCAATCACATTAAAAAATTACATTCTCAACTTCCTCTACTACGTTAAGCTTTTACACATAACTTCCTCAATGAAAACTTGCAGTGAAATTTTTCACTAATTGAAGCTTTTCTTAATTCCTTACAAAATTCAGTAGTTTTGAACACAACAATTATTTATAGGGTACTACTATTTCAACTAAGTACATACATTTATGAGGAAAAAGAATCAGCATGTTGTCAGGTTCTACCTTCCCTGCCTAACTCTTCTGGCCACACTCATCCTACCTGCCATTCCCCAGCTCCATTACATTGCCTTTTCTGCTGCTCTCTTCTGGAGAAAAATGGAACTCTTCTGCTTAAATTACTGGGAGTCACTTTCAATTCAGATTTTTTTCAACCTCTTTTGCTGTCTCTATCATAACTACTAATTTGGAGGCATAACTCTTAGAAACAAATGGATTTCTATGTGGATATTTTTTTTACTTGAGAAATTCTAGTCAGAAACAAACTCTGCCCTATAACAGAGGCCAGTTTACTAATACTTGCCAACTGGCTTCCATATAGATTTATTGAAGGGCTTTTAAAATATTTCTAATTAAAAATGCTATAAAGTACTGAACAGATGAATGGTTATAGTACACTTAGAAACACAGTTTAACATAGCAATATTTAAAATGTTGTATATACAAAAATACTAATTCTTTCATTCTCTTTCAGAGAAAGAGTAGAATTCATAAAGAGCTACTTACTTTCCAGTCTCTTTTGCAAGATCACACCAATCTCTTCTCACTATGTCCAATCCTTTAAGTTCTTGCTTGGTTATGTATTTTCCATCTCCTGCTGGTTCCACAACCAAAGCAGCATATTTCTTCTTTTTTAAGAGCAAAAGGGACTTAAAAACTCCATCAATATCTATCTCCAGTAACTTGTATAGTTTATTTACTTCACTTTTAATCTGCAAATATATCACCAATTAATTTTTAAAAATACTCTTGCTAAGAGAGTAGTATTTAAATACTCCTGAGCTAAAAATTAGCAAGCAGAAAAAACACTACATATGTAAACATGGTCCATCCACACCACAGAATAGATTAAAAGCATAGCAAAGGCCAAAACACACTACTGTATATAAATAATGTATTCTACTTAGATATGTTGACAGAACAAAGAAAAAAGCATGTCATAAATTTGACACATAATTTCAAAGAAACAGTACCAATGCAACAATGAAAAGAACAGTTGAATAAATCTATCCACATAGTCCTCAATTTACAACCATTTGTTTAGCGACCACTTGAAGTTACAACAGCACTGAAAAAAGGGAATTATAACCAGTATTCTTATTTAAGACTGTTGGTTCCAATTGTGACAGTAAGTCAGAAACTATCTGTGTAATTTACACCAAACACCAAGTTATGGTTTGAGAGAAGTACAAAATGTTTATACAATGTATATACAACTTCATTTTTTATAAAGAAATGAAAAAATGAAGAAAGTGAGCAAGCAAGCAAGCAAGCAAATTTTATCTCTGGAGAAGAACTAGACACAGTAAATCACCACATACTGTATACCTTGGCCAACAGATCTCAATGGAAGATGATACAATAAAATAAATTGAATAGTGTGTTAAATGAAGTTGGCAGGTATTCAGCAAGCTAAGCGTAATTTTCAAGAACAACCTCCCTATATGCCTGAAAAGTTTTCAATCAGTGTATGCTACCTGCTCTAACATATGACAGTGAAACATAGGCACTAATCTCACAATTGATACAAAAGCTATGAGTGGTGCAAAGAGCCATGGAAAGATAAATGCTCAGCATTACAACACAAGATAGAAAGATCTGCATATGGATTAGAGAATTAAAAAAAAGTATACCATATCAAGAGAGTAAAAGAATTGAAATAGAGACTTCCGGCGGTGACATCACGCCAGCGCAGAGCAAGCAAATGGGCTCCGTCTTGCTTGCCCGATTTTTCACGTTTTTTGAGGCCCCTAGAGCAAAGTTGGTTCTCGGAGGGAGCAGCGGTACAGAGGGAATACCTCGGAGTTGGCGGTGAGAGGTGTGATCTCCTGAAACAACAAGAGGAAGCCCCTAGATCAGACGCAAAAGAAATCTGCCTGCATGGCAGATCCGGAGGCGTGACGACTTGACTGTTTGAATGGAGTAGGAAGAAAAAAGAGGTAAAGCAGCTTGAAATATCAGTGAGGAGGGACGAAAAAGAGACTGAAGCTGGAAAGACTCTCCGTGACTTTAAGTAAATATAAATTACATCAGCTGCTGAGTGAGTCTCCAAGAAGGCAGAGAAGCGGCAATTTGGCGGTGGGAGCGGAGACAAAGTGACGAACAATAGTGATAAAGACTGATTGCATGAAAAGTGTGAAAGAAAAGGTCTGACTGGGCATTTTGTGAACAGTTTAACGATAGAACAACAAGTTTGGATCAGGATTGTGATAAAATACAAGGTTTGGAAGGAGAAAGCCGGCTGGAGAAATAACAGTGACTGAGCTAAATAGAAGGGAGAAATCTTGGATTTAAAGAGACACTCACCAAATTGGATATTAATAGAGGTGGACCTTTTCTGTGGAAACTGTACACATCAGGAACTTTAGAAGAACATTTTTTACAAATAAGACGTAAGTTGATAACGGACTATATTTATTAATAGTAAATCTAGAATGAAGATAAGTGAATAGTGGCTATATATACTTAATATTTATACTTAGATTTATATCCAAATATTTATATTTATCCACATACTAATTGATACAATTTCCATATTATTGGATTTATTTTTACTTTATTGTATTTTCATTCTATTCTATTGTATTGTCATATTTATATTTATATATATTTAATAGTATATATATATATATATATATATATATATATATATATATATATATATATATATATATATATATATATATATATATATATATATATATATGTTTATGTAAGTTTTCACGGGTATGTATGTGTGTATAGTTAATATTTCGGGTTTCTTCCCGTGTAATTGTGGATATATCCCTAAAAGGGTAGAAGCGACGTTTCGGCAGAATCCCATCTGCCATCATCAGGCTTATGCCAGTAGTCATTTTGCACTAACTGACGTTGGAATTTCAAATCTGGTGCTGGTATTCTGGGATGGCTCCACCTTTTCATTCTGATTCATTCTAATCATATATATATGATTAGAAGACTTATAGTTTTATGTATGCAATATAAAAAATTAGATTAAGGAAATTCTAAATATATTTGATAAATATCCATAATAGATTGTGTAGAAATAGATGAATTTAGCCACATATTACTACGTTTAGAGACTAATAATCCAATCATAAAATTATAGATACCTTCTTGCTATATTTAAGTTTTGATTCCCTAGTCCATTAAAAACCCTATATAATATAAAATATTATAATTCATAATATTCAATTATCTTTATGTTCGTAGAATATCCCTATATTTACATTAGCTTTATTTATCTCTCTAGAATAAATTAGAATAAATAGATTAAGAACGAAAAGTTAGATGAGTGACGGGGATAAAAGGAGTGGCATACTATATGGTATTGTGGAAACATTTTTTTAAAACGCTAAAAATGACAAGTATGACAACAATGGTAACAAAAATAGAGAAAAAAAACAACTTCAACAATAGCCTCCCCATCGGGACAATGCTCAGTGGAAAGTATGCTGGGCAGTGAGAAATCAGGTTCTTCGCTGAATCTACAAAGTGTGCAATCAACGTTGAAGATGATTCAAGAAACAATGATGAAGATGCAGGAAACAATCACGAGAAACCACGAAGAAATAAAGAGTGAAATGGGAGAGGTAAAAGGAGACATCCACAAATTAGATGACAAAATTGGTACAATACAAGAGAAAATAGCTAGAAACGAACAGAAGATAAAGACAGTGGAAGCTAGAACGGAACAAACGGAGAAGAAACTGGAGGAGACGGAAGCGAAATTGATGGCGGTAAATAGATATCTGGAGGCGGCAATAACACACTTGGAATTGGAGAAATCAGCATTTTTCTTACGATTTCAAAATAAAGTAGAAAGCAAGGAGGAAGATCTTCCAACCTGGTGGGCAGAATTACTTACCAATCCACTGCAGAAAAGTGCGCAAGAAGTTCAAAACGACATTGACAAAGCATATAGGATCCATACCAATTACGCACGTTGCCATAAATTGTCCAGGGAAGTCCATATAAGATTTACAAGAAAAATAGTTAGGAATGAGGTCTACAGTAAGACAAGAGAGGAACCATTAATCAATAAGGGTAAAGAAATTTTAACTTTGAAGCAAGTACCAAGGAGATTAAGAGAACAAAGAAGGAACTACCATTTTTTATCATCACAATTAGTCAAATACCAAGTAGGGTATGCTAATTATGTGGCAAGATAAGAAGTTCCGAATAGACACCCTGGACAAGGCACAAGAGTTCTATGACCATTATATAATAGGAGAACAAAATAGTAGGGAGGATTCTAGACAATAAACTAGACAAGATACTAGACAATAAAAGTCAAGAAGATCAAATTTCAGAAGAGAAAATATCTGAACAAGACATAAGAGAAAGGAGGGAAAGGAGCATTATGAAAGGGAAGGAGCCAGGACAAGAGCACAAAGGGAGACGAGAGCAAGGAAAGGACCAAAACCTTCTGATAAACAGTAAGATGGAAGAAGGAATTAAGTTGTTATTGCTTAATATTAACGGTTTAAATTCCCTGGTGAAATGAAAACAAACATTGATATAGCTTCAAAGACAAAATATGGACATTATCTGTTTGCAGGAGGTCCATATTAAGAAAAAATACAGCTGTATTCTAGAAGCCGCGAAATTAGGGAAACTTCACTTGGCATTGTCATCAAAAAAGAAAAGAGGTATAGTAGTATACATAAAAGAATGGTTAAACCTGACACAAATTTATGCGGATGAAGATGGAAGAATTGTAGGAATAGAAATAACAACAAACCAAAAAAAGAATGACCTTAATGGTAATATATGCACCAAACACAAATCAGAAGAGATAGACATTAAATCAGAGGATATTAAAGGAGAAACCATTTGCTCAAATGATGGAAAAAGAACTTGGATTTTTCTTTACAGAAAACCGGAAAAACAAACAACACTACAAAACTTGTGGGATACAATGAAAGCGCATATTAGAGGTTTAACAATAGCTTATACCGCGGGAAGAAATAAAGAAAAGAATAAAAAGCAAAAGATGCTCCAGGAAAAAGTTAAAGAATTGGAATGTCTACTGCAAAAACAACCACAGAATAATAAAATCAGAAAAGAAATTTAGTGAAGCATAAACTTAACATTACAAGAAATGATATGCAATCTCAAAACACATTCTCAACCTGATTTTTATCTCTGGGCAGTGGATTAGTGCTCGGAGTAGGGGGCTATTATCCATCCAACCCCTGTCATGGACCGACCATTCCCTCCTTACGCTGGACTTTCCTTCCGCCAACATTCACTGCTGGGAGGCGGAACAGATTCGTTGGTTCCGCCCCAGGCGCCTGATGGACCCTGCAAGGTTCCAGACAGAGCTTGGGACATTTCCCACATCCTTATCCCGCGATTCTCCAGAGGCCCTGGTTGATGCCTGGGAACAGGCTGTTACCAGGGCACGGAATCGAATCACCCCATTGCGGCCTCTCTCCCGATGGGGATCCGGAGAGCTCCATGGTTCTCCGAGGAGCTTAGGGAGATGAAGCGTCGGAAGAGACGCCTAGAGGGCAGTTGGAGATCCTCCCATGCTGAATCTGATCGAACACAGTTAAGAACCCATATTAGGTCTTATCTTGTGGCGATGAAAGCGGCGAAACGTGACTATTTCGCTGCTCTCATTGCGTCGGCAGAGAATCGCCCAGCAGCCTTGTTTCGGGTGACCTGCTCCCTCCTTAATCAGGGAGCGAGGGAGGACCCCTTGCAGGGTACTGCTGAGGATTTTGTCCAATTCTTGCAAGACAAAATCACTCAGATCCAGACGGGGTTGGACTCTGACTGGGCAGGGTCCGATGAGGGGACGGGAGCAGGTCTTGAAGGTAATATCTGGGTTGACTTTGACCCTCTTTCCTTGGAGGAAGTGGACAGGACTGTGGATAGATTGAGTGCCACAACGTATTTGTTGGACCCGTGTCCCTCCTGGCTTGTTGCGGCAACCAGAGAGGTGACCGGGGACTGAATCCAGGCGATTGTGAACACTTCGTTGAGGGAAGGGGTCTTCCCCGCCATCCTTGATGCGGTGGTTCGATCCCTCCCCAAGAAGCCTGCCCTGGATCCAGCCTCCCTTAATAACTTTCATCCCGTCTCCAACCTTCACTTTATAGCGGACTTTCTAGACCACTGTTTCTCAACCTTCCTAATGCCGCGACCATTTAATACAGTTCCTCATGTTGTGGTGACCCCCAAACAGGGGTGGGTTCTAAGTTTTTTTACTACTGGTTCTGTGGGCGTGGCTTATTTTGTGGGCGTGGCTTGGAGGTCATGTGACCGGGTGGGCGTGGCTAGCTGGTCATGGATGGCCATGGCTATGTGTATAGGGACTACTCAGAGGGCTGAAAAAAGTCATTTCTGACAGATCCTCGCACTTTTGACTGGTCCTCACACTTATGACCATCCTCTCATTTATGCCCGTGCAGCATTCTTTAACAACCATGTCACTCATTTCACAACTGCTTCTCTTCACCATGAGGATAAGATAGGGCAAAAAACGTAAAATGTGAGGACAGTCGTAAGTTCGAGGACTGGTCAAAAGTGCGAGGACCAGTCAAAAATAACTTTTTCAGCCCTCTGAGTAGTCCATATGCATAAAAGGATACAGCAATAGAGAGGGATGAAGGAAGGGAAGGGAAATTAGAGTAGAAGTGAGGGTAAGAGAGGGAGGAAGAGAGGAGGAGAAGGAGAAAGGAAGAGGAAGTAGGGAGGGGAAGAGTGGGGGAAGAGAAAGTAAGAAGGAAAGAAACGAGAGAGGTGGTAGGTTTGAGGAGAAAGATTGCTGTACAATAAAAAAGATGAAAGGGAAGAAAACCAACCCCAAACAAATATGAAGATATTAAGATAAAGAATGAATTGTTAAACTTTAAAGAATAAAAGAGAACAAATATGAATAAATAGCAATAATTAGAAACACACATGCAAACATACAATGTATTTTCTTTGAACAGAGTATTTGGCCGGTTCACAAATTTAAACAGTGTTTAGTCATTTCAATTAAATTTACAATTTCTATGTTTCCTTTTTGCCATATTTATTCCTTATCTATTTTTGTAAAAAACCAATATTACCCTTCATCCTCATCTCTAATCTTAATCAAATTCAATTTTTCCCTTCTATTCTATATTATACCCTTTCCCATTGTCATCTATTTTTATATACATCCTCACATTGGTTAATTATGTAATTATGTAATACACTTGTTTAAAACAAATTCAACATTTTAATATAAATCAATTAGTTATATAACTATCTTTTTTGTATGTCAATCAATATGAACATGAATATTCCAATTATTTCCATGCAATCCAATTTCTTACAAATCAATTAATTATATTTACCAATAATAATAAACCAAATAATTTCCCCCATATATTCCTCCAAACCACAACTTAACCATTTCTGCTTTCAACACAATATACAATTAATAGTATCTCAATTATTACAATTCCCTAGTTAAATAGAGCTTTTTTTCTTTTGTGTTTTAAAATCTTGAACCTCCTCTTTTGCCCTAAATTTCCCATTGTTTGCAGTTTTGCACCTACCTTTTTTGGTGAGGAAAAAGAAATCTCTCTGCCTCATTTTGTCACATTACAGCAAAGACCCTTCTTTATTTTCAATTTCGCTTTTCAGCATAGCTAGCGGGAAAAAAAATTTACCAGGAATTTACCTCTTTGCAGCTAGTTCTTTGAAGCCCCGTGGCAAGAATTTAAAGTTTTTTTTCCCTCTAGCCATCAGCTGGGACTCCGGAGGCAGCAATCGATTGGGAGTGGGTGGGGTAAGTGAACGGCGACTGGGCGATCCAACAGAGGCAGAGGGTGAGGGTGAGTGAAGGCGTGGGGGGGGCCCGAGAGAGGGCTTTGGCGACCCCTGTGAAATGGCCGTTCGACCTCCA
The DNA here is from genome assembly GCF_059756535.1 of Pantherophis guttatus. NCBI lineage: Eukaryota > Metazoa > Chordata > Lepidosauria > Squamata > Colubridae > Pantherophis > Pantherophis guttatus. Next base: position 74,193,082 of record NC_142067.1, read on the forward strand.
AAGGGGTAGCGACCCCCAGGTTGAGAACCGCTGTTCTAGACCCTTACCAATCAGGCTTCAGGCGTGGACACAGCACGAAAACGGCATTGGTTGCTCAGCCAGATCTCTGGCTGGCCCAGGACAGGGGTTATTCCTCTGTTCTGGTCCTACTTGACCTCTCAGCGGCTTTCGATACCATCGACCATGGTATCCTGCTGCGGCGACTCGGAGGGTTGGGAGTGGGGGGCACTGTTTTACAGTGGTTCTCCTCCTACCTCTCGGGTTGTTCGCAGTTTGTTTGGGCAGGGAGGGCAGAGGTCCTCCTCGAGACCCCTCATTTGTGGGGTGCCTCAGGGCTCGGTCCTCTCCCCCTTGCTCTTTAACATCTATATGAAACCGCTGAGTGAGATCATTCGTAGTTTCGGGGTGAGTTACCATCAATATGCTGATGATACTCAGCTTTACATCTCCACCCCGGACCAATCCAGTGATGCCCTTTCCGTGATGTCTACATGTCTGGAGGCGGTGGGGGTTTGGATGGGTAGGAACAGGCTCAAACACAACCCCTCCAAGACGGAGTGGCTGTGGATACTGGCATCCCAAGATCTAGTGGCCCCATCACTTTTGATGGGAGGGGAGATGCTTACTCCCTCTGAAAGGGTTCGCAACCTCGGCGTCCTCCTGGATTCACGGCTGTCTTTAGTAGACCATCTGACGGCCGTGTCCAGGGGGGCTTTTGCACAGGTTCGCCTGATGCGCCAGTTGTGACCCTACCTAGACAGGGATGCCCTTCGCACAGTCACTCAGGCTCTCGTTATCTCTCGTCTGGACTACTGCAATGCTGTCTACATGGGGCTGCCTTTGGGGTGCACCCGGAGGCTCCAACTGGTCCAGAATGCAGCTGTGCGGGTTATTACGGGAGCTTCCCGATACTCCCGGGTTACACCTCTCTTGCGTGAGCTGCACTGGTTGCCGGTGGTCCTTCGGAGCCGCTTCAAGCTTTTGGTTTTGACCTATAAAGCCCTTCATGGCATGGGCCCGGGATATTTGCAGGACCACCTCCTACCGGCCTCCCACCGCCTAGTGCGCTCGCAGAGGGCTGCCCTCCTTTGGGTGCCGTCGGCCAGACAATGTCAGCTGACGGTGCCCAGGATGAGGGCGTTCTCTATGGCTGCACCGACCCTCTGGAACGAGTTACCCACTGAGCTCCGGACAGCCCCTGATCTCCGTTCCTTCCACAAGGACCTGAAGACATGGCTCTTTAAGCAAACTGGCTGAGTCTGTTCTGGGAGTTTTAATTTAATTGTGGGTTTTAAACTGAGTTTTAATTGTTAATTTTAATCATCTTTATTATTGTTGTTTTTATGGTGATTCTATTGCTGTGAGCCGCCCCAAGTCCCTCGGGAAAAGGGCGGCATATAAATTTTAATAATCTTAAACTTAAACTTAAAACAATAAAACAAAATTATTTTGAATACACGAACAAACCAGGGAGATAATTGTCATATAAACTTAAGAGAGAACAAAACAACTAATACAACAATTACAGGATGAGGACAGGAATCTCCAGCACCAAGCAGAAGGGGAAAAAAGTATTATCCAAAACTTTTTAAATAAATTATACAGGCAGGAAGATATTTCAGAAGAAAGCATTAAACAATATTTAGAAATGAAGGACTTACTGAAAATACCAAAAGAAACCATGAAAATGCTAAACGATAAGGTAACGCTAATGGAGATGAAGGAGGTGATCAAGAAACAAAAAAATAATAAAATACCAGGACTAGACGGGATTCCAGCAGAGATTTACAAAAAATTTCAGGAGTCATTGGAGGGAATAATGCTAGAATTGTATAATGAAGTATTAGAACGAACTAAATTACCAAATTCGTGGAATGAGGCATTTATAACATTAATACCCAAAGAAGATACTGATACCAAACAGATTAAAAACTATAGACCAATTTCACTGTTAAATGCCGACTATAAAATATTTGCAACAATAATAGCGGAAAGATTCCAAAAAATATTGAATAAAATTATTCACTCTGACCAAAACGGGTTTCTCCCAAAAAGACAATTAAGAAACAACACAAGAGTGGTCATGAACATATTAGAATACTATGAAGTTCACCCTGAAAAACAGATAGCGTTAATTTTTGTGGATGCACAAAAAGCCTTCAACTAAATTGGCAATTTCTTATTACCCAATTAATTAATACGAATTTCGGAGAAAAATTTGTAGGGATGATTAAGGCGATATATTCTGATCAAACTGCTAAAATAATAGTAAATGGAGACCTATCAGAGAAAATCAGTATAAAAAAGAGTTAGACAAGGATATCCATTATCTCCCTTACTTTTTATCTTGTCACTAGAAGTGTTGTTGTCACAGATCAGACAGAACCAGGAAATAAAAGAACTAAGAATTAAAAAAGACGAATATAAAACGCAGGCGTTCGCAGACGATATGGTCTTTTTCATAGAAGATCCGTTAGAAACAGGAACTGTATTAATGCAGGAAATAGAGGATTTTGATAAGGTAGCAGGGCTAAAAATAAATACAGGGAAAACAAAGATATTAACTAAAAATCTTACGCATAAGCAAAACGACAAATTGGAAGAGAAATTGGGAATTCAAATAGTAAAGAAAATAAAATATCTCGGAGTTTGGTTGACACCAAAATGTTCCTCGATAAAAGAGGATAATTACAGAAAACTATTGCAACAAATACAAAAAGATTTGGAAAACTGTGCAAAATTGCAGGTATCTTTAATTGAGAGAATTGTGACAATAAAGATTAATATTTTACCTAAAATTTTATTTTTATTTCCAACAATACCAATAAAACCTGGGAAAAACTTTTTTGTAGAATTAAATAAAACAATTTTAAAATTTATTTGGTTAGGGAAGAAAGCCCAAATAAAACAAACTCTTACAAGATAATAGAAATAAAGGAGGTTTTGGACTCCCAGATTTGGAACTTTATCATCAATCAGCAGCTATAACATGGCTCATGGAATGGATAATTCTTAAAAACAAGAGGATATTAACAATAGAAGGCCACAATTTAGGCTGGCATGCGTTCATTTGGGAGGGGAAAAATAAATCACATACGTACTTTCAAAGACACCAGATAAGAGACGCATTACTAGACATTTGGGGGAAGATTAAAAGAAGCCATTATATAAAAATTCCCAAGGTGGTTATCAACCATGGGAGCCATGATATATCCCAACATCTTAGACTGAAACAAGGTGGTGACATATAATGAGTTATTGGATGGACTAAGAGTATTAAAATCTAATCAAGAGTTAAAATCCCAAGGACTAGAAATAGATTGGTGGCCATATTTACAAATTCAAACAAGATATAAAAAAGATTTAGAATATTACGGCTTTCAAAGAGAACAAGAACTGGATAAAATATTATTAGGGACAAAGGAAAAACTGATTTCTGAAACTTACAATTGTCTTTTAGGATTCAAAATGGAGGAGGAAACTGTGAAAGAAATGATGATACCCTGCACCAAAAATTTTGGATATAATATAGATTTGGAATATTGGGAAAAAATATGGGAGAAAAATTATAAATTAACGATGTCAGCATGATATAAAGAGAATATTTATAAAATGTTTTATCATTGGCATCTACTACCGGCAAGGTTAGCCAAAATGTATCCCAATAGATCACAGAAGTGTTGGCGATGTAACCATCAACAAGGGACATTCTATCACATGTGGTGGACCTGCCCGAAAGCCCAGAAACATTGGATGAAAATTAAAAAATGGTTAGAAGAAATCACAGAACAAAAAACTGAGATGAAGCCAGAGTTGTTCTTATTGGGTATTATAAAAGGAAATGGAAGCAAAAGGGCACAATATATTATACTTCATATTACAACAGCAAGCAAGAATCTTATTTGCCCAGAATTGGAAACAAGAAAACATGCCAACAAATACAATGATAATAAAAAAGTCCTCAATTGTGCGGAAATGGATAAATTAACCATCGAGTTTAAAGACAGAGAGGAATTTTATTATAAGAGTTGGAATATGTGGTATCAATGGCTTGAAAGGAGATGTAAAATTGATGCATAAAGATGATATAGAAAGTATGTTAAATTGAAAATTATATATATTTATAAATATGATAAAACTTGTTAAATGATAAAAGGAATATGTAAATACATATAGATGTACTACATATATGAAGAATAGATTAAATCGATGTTAATGAAGAATAAAAATAGAATATCATAAAAGATACTATATATTTAAAGATGTACATAATGTATAAAATAATAGGCCATAGATTGGAATTATGAAATTTAAATTGTTACCAATTTAAATTATTTACCAAGCTGTAAAAATGGAAATGTGCTTTTAAAACTAAAAAAGATTGAATAAAGACTATTTAAAAAAAAAGAATTGAAATGGAAATGGGCTGGTCACATAGCAAGAAGAACTGATGGCAAGTGGACCAAGACAGTCATAGAATGGATCCCACTTGATGGCTACAAAAGAGACCCAAAACAAGATGGATTAACAACATCAGTGGGCCCAATTGGCAAAAGAAAGCTCAGAACCATATTGATTGGAAACATGCGAAAGAGGCCAACATCCTGCAGTGGATAGACAATGGTTAAAATGATAATGATGATACAATTCCATTCTAGCCAGTGGTGGGATTCAAGTAATTTAACAACCAGTTCTCTGCCCTAATGATTTCTTCCAACAAAGAGCAGTTTGCCAAACCACTCAGAAAGTTGACAATCGGTTCTCCAGAAGGGGTGCGAACTGGCTGAATCCCACCACTGATTCTAGCCAAATAGACAGATCATATGGTAATAATTGCTGTAAAAACCATGGGAGAGAAGGAACATTCTATCATGTGATGAACATGCAAAAAATCCTCAATGATTAGCAAGGCATACAAAGCACTGTTCAAAGAATCTTAGGGATCAAGTTTGAAATGAAAGCAATTTTTTAAACTAGGCAAAATTATAGTATTCTTTACTGATAATTCCATTATCATATTTTATTAAGACCTAGGTAGTCCTTATTTAGCAACTGCCTTGTTTAGCACCTGTTCAGTTACAATTTAGCAACCACTTCACTTAATGACTAAGTTGTTACCAATTGTGGTCACTAGAAAAGTTCTACCTGTATATGCTTATAGGTACAAAGACAAACACTGCATAATAATGGGAAAAATAACACAGTAGCGGCTATATCAGATTAGGAACTGGAGAATATGCAGCAATGGCAAAAAGTGAGAAAATCTAGTGGGCAATTATGGCTGGCTGATGTCTCCAAAGAGTTGTGCTGCCACCGTGAGGCAAGGGAATGGAGCTCCCCCATGCCCTCTGCACCTGCAGCCAGGCCATCCACGCCCTGACAACTGCCTCACCTTGCAGCGGCAGCTCCAACAACCCCATCCAGCGGGACCCCATGTGGCCACTGGACCATTTCTTCTGCATACTTGCGGCCGCAATGAAGCAGGTCAGCCGGAAGCTTGTCTTTGTATCTCTTGGCATTCCTGTGGCCTGCACGGTGGTCCGCTCCAGCCCACTGACTTTCGGCTTTCCTGCGGTGCATGATCATCGCCTCCCTTCCCCACCGCACCTCTACCTCGGTCTGCTGCCAGTGCCACTGTGTAAAGACGACCACACGGCCAGCTGCCCCAGCCCAACTCTCAGCTTTCCTGCATCCCCTTGTGGTGCGTCCAGATCACGTGCCTCCCCTCCCCTCTGCCTTCACCTACTGCTTGGACAGGTAATCCAGTCACCTCCTGCTGCCGGACACTGTTGCCCCCCAAGCTCTTGCCGCCTTCAGTGCTGGCCATGCTTCCCCTGCTGATGACCTTAACTAGTGCTTATTTTTGGGGTAGGGCTTATATTAGGAGCATACTAAAAATCAGACTAGGACTTTTTTGATAGGTCTTACTTTTGGGGAAACATGATAGCAACCTATATACTTGGCCAGTTAGCAATAAAGCCAGGAAACAGGGCCCTTGCCACATTCAGCACTTGAGATTTGGGAATGCAGCCAGGTTTTCAAGGCCTTATGAAAGGCCAAAAGGGTTGGGGCTATTGTAATCTCCAAAGGGAGGATGTTCTATAGAGCAGGAGCCACTGCAGAAAAAGCCCATCTTCTACTCCCCAACAACCGACACTCTGGCTGAAGGGATCTGCAGCATGCCCACTCTGCTAGATTGAGTTGGATGGGTACAGAATCTTGGGAAAAGGCAATTCCTCAGGTAACATGGAACATGGTTTTTAATCTAATCCCTTTTGTTAGTTTTCAACTTCTTTGTAAAACTTTTAATAAAATTTGTATAAAAAATAAAAATTTAAATAAATTTAAGCAAAAATGCTTAATTTTTGAAATAATATATGTTCAAATACATTAAAATATTATTTTCAAGGTAAATATAAAAATTTAGAGTATGGTTTCTCAAGTTTACATCAATAATACTAAAAACTGTATGGAGTAAGGAAGTCAGAAATTAGATATTTATCGATATTATTTTTAAGAGGGTTTCTTTTGCTTTTCCTTTTGATATGTTTCTTTTTAACATTTAGTAGTAATAATATAGTGAAGATTTTGGCACTAAGTTCATAAATTTATAGTTTTTTTATATTATGAAAACAGTTCATAAACATGGTTTACCTTTACTAATGGTAAATTGATTATCTGTCCATTTATAAATATTACTTTTTAAAAAAAAAAAAACTTATTTTAAAAAATAATAAAAATAGTGGGAAAAGATGGCTTTCATGCCTCTACACTTATGTTTGCCAAATTTGCTAATATTTAACTGTTGATTTTTTGGACAGTATATGTCAGGCCCAGGCCCAGAACAAAATAGATAATCCAGCCAAAGTTCAGTCCTTTCATTGCTCAGTCTTGCCAGATTAAACCTCAACTACTCTGATCCTAACGGAAATACCCTGAGAGATTTTTAGAGAGTGACTATCCTAACTTTCTTCCTTTGTCTCCAATCCAGCTTTTGGCTATGTTTTCTCTTGACTCACACTGCCCTCCCCCCTCCTGTCCTTGGAATGTCCCTCCTTCCTGGGTAACTGTTGCTCCACTGTAGTCCATCATACCACGTCCCCTTTTGTAGACACAATCTATATTTAGTTTTTCTAACTTTTTTCTGCATTGTAGCAGGTTGTATATTATTAAATGCCTTGGTTGTCTTAAGAGAAAATTGGTTTTGTGAACAATTACATAATATAACAATATTGAAATAGCATAAGAAGTAATGTATTGAAACAAAAAGAAAGGAAATTTTCCCAGGTATCCAATAGTCTTTTCCATATTATATATAAACCTGAAAAATGCATTGATAATACCTAGAGAACAGCAAAAGTGGAATTACTTTCTTCCTTTCCCAAGGACAAGACAGGTTACTTATTTGTAACTCTGGATCTGGAGCCACTAGCTGTCAGGTCCCATAGATTCCTATAGGGACGCTGTCATTTTGGTGAGAGGAGGGAGGCTTAGGGGATTGTCTGTATGGGATTTCTGTTTCTATTCCTTGCTTTGCTTTGCTTTCGGAACCTTGTGAGGAGGAATGGAATGTGCCTTGAGCCAGCTGCCTTATCTGTCTCTGGAAAAAAGCAGCAGCATTGCCTTGGAGACTGGAGTTTATCACCTTCTCAGCCTGAGTTTCCCATAACATCTTCACACATCGGGATTGGCTTGATGATGTATTAGACCAGTGGTTCTCAACCTTCCTAATGCCGCGACCCTTTAATACAGTTCCTCATGTTGTGGTGACCCCCAACCAGGGGTGGGTTCTAAATTTTTTTACTACCGGTTCTGTGGGTGTGGCTTATTTTGTGGGCGTGGCTTGGAGGTCATGTGCCTGGGTGGGCATGGCTAGCTGGTCATGTGACCGGGTGGCCATGGCTATGTGTATAGGGACTACTCACAGGACTGAAAAAAGTCATTTCTGACAGGTCCTTGCACTTTTGACTGGTCCTCACACTTATGACCATCCTCACATTTATGCCCGTGCAGCATTCTTAACAACCATGTTACTCATTTCACAACTGCTTCTTTTCACTATGGTGATAAGATAGGGCAAAAAACATAAAATGTGAGGACAGTCGTAAGTTCGAGGACTGGTCAAAAGTGCGAGGACCAGTCAAAAATAACTTTTTCAGCCCTCTGAGTAGTCCATATGCATAAAAGGATACAGCAATAGAGAGGGATGAAGGAAGGGAAGGGAAATTAGAGTAGAAGTGAGGGTAAGAGAGGGAGGAAGAGAGGAGGAGAAGGAGAAAGGAAGAGGAAGTAGGGAGGGGAAGAGTGGGGGAAGAGAAAGTAAGAAGGAAAGAAACGAGAGAGGTGGTAGGTTTGAGGAGAAAGATTGCTGTACAATAAAAAAGATGAAAGGGAAGAAAACCAACCCCAAACAAATATGAAGATATTAAGATAAAGAATGAATTGTTAAACTTTAAAGAATAAAAGAGAACAAATATGAATAAATAGCAATAATTAGAAACACACATGCAAACATACAATGTATTTTCTTTGAACAGAGTATTTGGCCGGTTCACAAATTTAAACAGTGTTTAGTCATTTCAATTAAATTTACAATTTCTATGTTTCCTTTTTGCCATATTTATTCCTCATCTATTTTTGTAAAAAACCAATATTACCCTTCATCCTCATCTCTAATCTTAATCAAATTCAATTTTTCCCTTCTATTCTATATTATACCCTTTCCCATTGTCATCTATTTTTATATACATCCTCACATTGGTTAATTATGTAATTATGTAATACACTTGTTTAAAACAAATTCAACATTTTAATATAAATCAATTAGTTATATAACTATCTTTTTTGTATATTAATCAATATGAACATGAATATTCCAATTATTTCCATGCAATCCAATTTCTTACAAATCAATTAATTATATTTACCAATAATAATAAACCAAATAATTTCCCCCATATATTCCTCCAAACCACAACTTAACCATTTCTGCTTTCAACACAATATACAATTAATAGTATCTCAATTATTACAATTCCCTAGTTAAATAGAGCTTTTTTCTTTTGTGTTTTAAAATCTTAAACCTCCTTTTTTGCCTTAAATTTCCCATTGTTTGCAGTTTTGCACCTACCTTTTTTTGGTGAGGAAAAAGAAAAAGAAATCTCTCTCTGCCTCATTTTGTCACGTTGCAGCAAAGACCCTGCTTTACTTTCAGTTTTGTTTTTTTAGCATAGCTAGGGGGGAAAAAAATCTGCTCCAGATTTTTTTGCAGCTAGCAACAGAGCCCTCCGCAAAACAGCTGAGAGCAAATCTACGGTCTGTGACCGTAAATAAATTTAATAATAATAAATCAGCTGAGAGTCGAGGCTGATCTAATCAACTTGTGCTAATTAACCTATGCTGAAGCTGAAAGGGGCTGTTTTTTCTATTTTTGCAGGCACCGGTCTACTCATTTGTTTTCTTTTAACACTGCTCAAAAACAGTTTTTTTCCCTCTAGCCATCAGCTGGGACTCAGGAGGCAGCAATAGATTGGGAGTGGGCGGGGTAAGCAAACGGCTGGCGATCCAACAGAGACAGAGAGTGAGGGTGAGTGAATGCATGGGGGGGGCGAGAGAGGGCTTTGGCGACCCCTGTGAAATGGCCGTTCGACCCCCAAAGGGGTCGCGACCCCCAGGTTGAGAACCGCTGTATTAGACTTTGGGAGGGGCTCTGTCTGCAATGGTTTAATCTAATGTTTCGAGCGGGAAAAGTTAATTCCTGCCTAGATGTCTTCCTATCACAATCTTCCAATAGAAGTTTTCTTTTGAAATGGCTTTTGTTTCAAGAGTTCTGCTTTTTTGAGAAGACTGGCAAGGCAGGACCTTAAACTATCTATACATTCAGAAATATAAAGGCTATGTCTGAGCAGCGCCTCATTCAAGGAATTTCCAGTGTTGAAGATTTTTGTAAGAAGCATTTTTATATTGTGCATATCCTGCCTTCTCTTCATTTTTTAAATAATTACAGAAGCTATAAGAACCAATAAAATCAACAAGCATAGTCATAGAATGGATAGGTAGCTCAATATACATATGGCCACTTAAAGAGACACAATTACAGAAAAGCAACCTTCTTTCTTTATGGTCTCTGAATCACACATATGGTTGACTAGCAAGCTCACAAGATGGAAGTGGGAGGTTCCAACTGACAGAACTGGGAGAAGGGAATAATTGACTGTCACTGCGTTATTTTATTTACCAGCTGAGCTCATTATTTCTGGACTGTCAGACTCTCCGTAGCTTTGCCAACTTCTTATCAGTAAGCTACGTGTTTCCGCATCCACCCACATTCCTTCTCACACTCTTCCTTTGTTCTCTTTCCAGCAAGGTCCGGCTGAAAGATAGCCGGCCCGAATTACTTTCAAAAATGTAACAATTAACTTGTCTTAGTTAGTGAGGTGTTTTATTTTCTTTATAACAAATAAATGAGTTTTATTAGAAACCTTCCTTCGCGTTTCTTTATCAGAATAGTGCAACTTGAAATAAGCCTCGATTCATCTCCTCCTTTAAACCAGGGTAATTAGTCCCAGAGCCAAACATGGGATTAATAAATGCCCTGACATTCTGGTAGCACGAGGACGGTTTGATTTATGGCTTTTTTCCTTGTTTTGTTACTTCTGATAAGAGCGCATAGGCAATTAGTTTTTAGCTACTGAGGTACGCTAATTATATTGCTGAGATGCCGAAACAGAAGAAAAAAGGCAAAGTGAAACCAAGACCACTCTTCGTAAATGATTTGATTGATCTTTCCAACGAAGAGGTGGCAGACAGGAGGTTTCCAGATTTCCAGCCCCTTACTACAGCCACACGCCTGGAACAAGAAAAAGCCGTGGGAACAGAAATGGAGACAGATAAGACAGAAGCTGTTTTTGAAGATGATGATTTACGACTGAGGTCAGTAACCTTTTCTTCTGATCTTCCAAGCTCTGAAAAAGTCTCCCCAGAACCTTCTGAATTTGTAAAGCTCGGTGCAAGCACTGCTGAGCAAAATTACTCCCACGCACAGAGAGAAACAATTCATTACTCTTCTCAAAGCCCTGAGCTCACCCAGCGTGAGAATGCTATGAAAGCCTATCGTGACCGTATAAAACTCTATGAACAGCAGCTATCCCAGGCAAAAATGGCTATATCTATGCTTGAGCATGATAAGGAAGAATCCCGTGACTTAAGATTTTCAAAAGAGGCCATCTTGTCTTCTTGCTCAGAGCCAAAGACACTCCCCCTGGTGGATTCTGTGTCAGGCCAATTAAGACAAAGAGCACTGCATACGTCACATGAAAGTCTCCCTGATCAAGTTACACATGTCTTAAATAACCACTCCTACTCAAAAGCATACAATGCCCCGTATGCATACAATGCCCCATCTGCTGGCAAAAGTAATTTACTACAGGAAGCTGAAATGCCACAAGTGTTTCCACAGGCCCAAACTCAAACACCCCCTGGCGGTGTTGGTGTCCTTTTAGATGGAACACAGCAAAGGCAAATGACTGCATCTCCAGCAGGTCATGCCAATATTGCAGCTCAAGCACAAATGGCAACTGGAATACAGCAGATTCCAGTGCATCAGCCACAGCAGCTACAAATGCCTGCATATGTGCCCCAGCCACAAGTGCAAATAGGGCCACCTCCTGGCCCACCTCCAATGGCACAACCAAGACCATTTTTAGGTCCACAACAGGCACAGCAAATACCACAGGCATTTCTGCCAGCACAGCCAGCGTACCAAGTGCAGGCTCCTTACCAGGCATTTTCTGTCTCTCCACTAACTGGTGAGTCAAAACTAAAAATGTCAGGACATAATTACAAAGCCTGGGTCAGTGAGATTACACTATTGCTTCTTAGAGAAGGCACTCATTTTATGGTATTTAACCCACCTGCTCAACCTTGGACTTATGCAATAAGAGATTTAGAGATAAGGGCTCGCACAACATTATTGATGTCCATGGATACTGAACTGCAGGTCACTTTTCCACCAAATACAACAGCCCGACAAATTTGGGCTGAATTGGAAAATTGCTACAGGCCTATCTCAATTGAATCTTCATGTTTACTCATGTCTGAACTCCACGGTTCGAGATTGAAACCTGGTGAACAAATTGGAGGGCATTTGACCAAACTGAAAGGACTGAGAACAGAATTGAGAGAAAGAGGCCATAACATTGAAAATATTCAAATGATCAGCATCATTATTAACTCTTTGAATTATGAATGGAAAGATGCTGTTACAAAAATTAACCAAGTCCCAATTGCTCAACGCACAGTGGACAATGTCTGTAGGCTTTTAATTGAAGAAGAGGCATTCATGCTAGCCACACCACATTTGAGAGGACCACCCGCATCAAGAGCTCCAGCTAGTCCCCCCTTCCGAGGAAGGACCTACGCTCCAAGGATGCCAAGATGCAACACCTGCAATCGTGTGGGACATGCCACCCGGGATTGTCCCCAACGAGTTCCAGCTCCCGTAACGTACCAGCCCAGAGGAACAGATTCCAGAGGCAGAGGCAGAGGCGGAAGACAAGGTCATCGTGGTCCCCGGTGTGATCCACAAACTCCACTCGCCACGTTGGCTTTAACCAATGATCCACAACCTCAACCAGAGTACGACAGACGACTCCTGTGGACTTTGGACAGTGGTGCAGCATTGCATGTTACCTACAGAAAGGAACTTTTCACAGAAATGCACGAGCCTGAACCAGAACTACGTGAACTTTATTCTTTTTCAAATCATCCTTGTCAGGTCAAAGGAAAAGGAACTGTTTATGTTGAAGAGCTCGATGCATTCATTCCTGATGTTTATTACATACCAACAGCAACCAGTAATTTGCTTAGTCAGTTTCACTTGTCTAGAATGTTAAAGTTCCAAGTTCACCACCTTGAAAAAGCAAGTAACATAGTTAAAGATGGAGATATTGTTGCTGAAACCATATTAATTGGTGGTGTTTATTACTTAAAGCCAAAGCCTAAAACACAAACACAGGCAAGTATGCAAACTCCAAAAGGGCAGAGCACAGGCCCAGAGAGAGATGCTCCAGAGAGAGATCCTGTTGCTACCCCTAAGGCTCCTAAAGCCAACAAAAAGAGAGTTGATAAACAGGTTGCTCAGAGCAAGCCTGAGGTTCCGCATAAAAATGTTAATGTTGAGAATTCACTAACAGGTAAACCTTTGCATTCCAGGTGTATCCACAAATGGCATAGAAGATTGGGGCATGCCAGTTTCCGTGTTCTTAGGAAGATGCCGGAGTTCGCAAAAGGTTTGGATCTAAAGGGGTGTAAGGTGTTTTTGGATTGTGCTGTATGCAAGAAGGCCAAATCCAAAGCAGCAGCCATTCCCAAACGCGCTACACGCCTGTCAACACGCATTTTTGATTTGGTTCACATTGACATACTTGGTCCTTTCCCGCCATCATTTGGTGGTAGAAAATATTTTCTAACAATTGTTGATAATTACTCTAGATATGGATATGTGTATCCTATGAAAGAAAAATCAGAGACTTTTCAGATCTTTAAAGACTTTGCAACCCTTGTTTCTACCCAACACCAAGTTCGCATCGCCAGAATCCAGAGTGATCGTGGTGCCGAATTCATGTCTCAACATTTCCAGGACTGGATGCGTAAGAATAGAATTATTCATCAGACTTCACCCCCTGACATACCGGCTCACAATGGAGAGGTACTGCAAACCATGATGCGTTGTCTCCTAGAAGACGCCAACCTTGATATGATATACTGGGGGGAAGCTATCAAGTATGCAAATTACATTGTCAACCGTACTTGGAGCAGTGTAATAAATCAGACTCCTTTCTTCATGTTGTATGGCTACAAGCCTGATCTTAAAAACATCCATATTTTTGGTTCATATGCTATGGTGAACATTCCCTTAGCTCAAAGAAGAAAAGGAAGTCCAGCAGCAAAGAGACTGAGATTTATGGGTATTGATGATAATTCAAAATGGAGCAAATTTATTGACTCTAAACATGCAATTGTGATTTCCCAATCTGCTAATTTTGAGGAAGATATTGACTGGTCCAGGATTCATTCCAATGATCCTGGAGTTTATTTTCCTAGAGATGATACTGCTGATGCTATGCAGATTGATGATCAAGATTCCACTGATTCTTCTCAACCCGATGTTCCGTCTTCGCAAGCCGCGGATGCTGACGCTAGCGACGAAAGTGAGGACGAGGACGAAGCAGAAGAAGACTGGACAGTTGTTCCAAGACGTTCCAAGAGGGCCACAAAAGGGATCCCTCCACAACGATATTCTTGGCAACTGACAAAAGCACCCTTGCCTTTGATTTGCAATGTTACACTTCCACCTGATAATTTCACGCAAATCAAGCAGCTCCCTGATTCAGAGCAAGACAAATGTTATGATGCAATGCAGGTTGAAATGGACAGTCTAAAGAAACTTAAGGTATTTACACCTGCAAAACCTCCAGCAAACAAAAAGATCATTGGCACTCGATGGGTCTATAGAATCAAAAAGAAACCAAATGGTGAGTCACTGTACAAGGCCAGACTTGTAGCTCAGGGTTTCGCTCAACGTTATCCTGAGGACTACACAAATACTTACTCACCGACAGTCAAAACTGAGAGTGTAAAAATTGCTTTAGCAACTGCAACTATCCTTGGTTTAGAAGTTTTCCAGTTTGATGTTGACACGGCTTATCTACATGCAGACCTAGACGAAGAGATCTACGTGAGAAGTCCTCCAGGATTCCGACAGCAAGAAGGGGATACCTGGTTTCTAAACAAAAGTCTTTATGGTCTGAAACAATCTGGTTTAATGTGGTATTTATGTCTTACTGACAAACTAAATTCAATGGGCTTTATTAAGTCCGAAACTGATGAGTGCGTGTTCACAAAAAGATCTAACAATGCATATGAGATAGTTCTTGTTTATGTTGATGATATTGTTTATATTGGTCCAAATAAGCAAATGAGTGAAATTTTTGCCAAAGCTTTGCAGAGATACTTCACATTGAAATCATTAGGTCACATTAGCACTTATTTAGGTGTTCAGATTGAAAAAACACAGAAGGGGTTTAGTCTTTCACAAGAAGATAAAATTGAACAAGTTTTGCATCATTGCAACATGAAAGATGCTAACACAACAAAGACACCCATGCAAACAGATTTTCACAACTTGACACAAGAAGAAAGTCCTGAGTTCGAGGATCAAACACTTTATCGTTCAGTCATTGGGTCACTATTGTACATTAGTAGTTGGACCAGACCCGACATTGCACTTAGTGTTAATCTCTTATCTCGACACGTAGGTAAGGCAAAACAGTTTCATTGGACATGTATTAAGAAATTATTGAGATACCTAAAATACACTAAACATTTGAAATTATTGTTAGAACCAACACATACTGATTATGCAGAATTATGTTGTTATGCAGATTCTGATTGGGCAAGTGATAAGAAATCACGTAAAAGTACTTCAGGTTATATGATGTTCTTAAATGGATGTCCTGTTTATTGGCAAGTACGTAAACAGAATTTTGTTTCTTGTTCATCTACTGAAGCTGAATATGCTTGTGTTTCAGATGCATGTAATTCCCTAACTTGGTTTGATGCTTTAGTCACAGATATCTGGACACACCCGATCCGACCGATCACCGTGATGGAAGACAATGAATCGGTGGTTTATATTTCTGAATCTCATTTTACAGGTTCTAGGTCCAGACACATTGACATTCGTTACCAAAACATAAAACATTTAGTGAAAAAAGGTTTTGTCAAAATGCAATATGTATCTACACATGATCAAATTGCTGATATGCTCAACAAACCACTTCCAGCAGCTCAACACGAGTATCTGCGTGAGAAGATGTGCCTTATTTGATGATGAACTGATATTTGCTCAACTGGCAAAAGAAGGGGAATGTCACTGCGTTATTTTATTTACCAGCTGAGCTCATTATTTCTGGACTGTCAGACTCTCCGTAGCTTTGCCAACTTCTTATCAGTAAGCTACGTGTTTCCGCATCCACCCACATTCCTTCTCACACTCTTCCTTTGTTCTCTTTCCAGCAAGGTCCGGCTGAAAGATAGCCGGCCCGAATTACTTTCAAAAATGTAACAATTAACTTGTCTTAGTTAGTGAGGTGTTTTATTTTCTTTATAACAAATAAATGAGTTTTATTAGAAACCTTCCTTCGCGTTTCTTTATCAGAATAGTGCAACTTGGAATAAGCCTCGATTCATCTCCTCCTTTAAACCAGGGTAATTAGTCCCAGAGCCAAACATGGGATTAATAAATGCCCTGACATTGACCAAACTAAAATGAATCAGCTCTGAAATGAACATCCAAGGATACTGCTTTACAAAAGTAGATGGCCAGGATCCTAAACAAATCTTCCAGAGAAGCACTGACTCAGAGGGAAGCTTGTTCACCAGATGTTACTGCTCACAAGGCACTGAAAGAATGCCTTGAAAGAGACTAAAACTCTTTTCTAAGAATAACAAAGACATTCTATGAAAGCTGCCAAAGCTTTGTCTATTCAAAGAATGCTTAATGGAGATCTTTGGATTGAGAAAAAATAGAGTACACAAGTACTGGATTAAATTGAAACTAAGATGTCACTTTTGGAAGAAATGATAAATTTGACCAAAGAACAAACAGAGATTAGCATCAGCCCACAGGGAATATAAATCTGCAGCCTTTCTTAATAACAACTAAGAATATAATTTTTAAAAATCACCAAATAAATATGTATAGTAGCCATAGATTCAAACAGTTTCCTATTAATTAGTTGGGTACAACCAACAAATTCAGTATAGAAATAGTGGAGAAACTGGAGGAAACTAAGGAAACAGTACAAAACTCACTGCAACTGTAGATTCTTAATTTCTGGATTTGAATCAAACCTCAAAATCTGTATCCACAAAAAACAAAATCAGATATATACTTCATTAAGTATAGAGTGTTGTATGTTCTAATTAACCATTTCCAGACAAGATCCACAACTTTGGATTTCAGAACCAGGGAAGAATGCAGTTGATCAGCTTGGAGGGCTTTTATGGAATTGTAATGTACTATATTCAATCAAGAAGCTACAAATCCAACCATCTGCTGTAAACAATCCATCAAGAGATGGAGCAAATGTGCAATTGTCACAACCTAGAAAAAATATTTTTAACAACACAAAGAACATCTATTTACTAGAGATCATGATATGAAGCATTAAGAATCAAAAGATTCTTGGGACAGATGTGTTTCCTGCTTCTCCCAACAACTCTGTAAAGTTTTTACTATAGAAACAATGACTTAAATTCTTCGATGAGTGATGAAGTATCTTGGATATCATGTTCCAAAGCCAGATAACCCAAATATTCTTGAGAAAAAGAGTTTGCTCTAACGGCTAAGAGCAGCAGTGACACTAGATGCGATGCAAAAATAGGTTCAGCCATGGGTCTAGTGAACTTCTGACGAGAAGATTAGAGCTGGTTTTGTTATCTTTATTTTTGGGTCAAATCTTCTCTCTGGCAGATACTGAACAAGTGCCCTGATGCTTATTCAATCAGAATTGGAAGAGAAACACATGCAGCAAGAATAGTAGTTTATAGTGTAACTGACACTGACTTTGGTACTTCTGAAACAATCATAGGAGTATTGTTGCCAGTTGCTGTGAGTAATGCCATGGATGGAGTTAGAGCAATTGTTTCTAGAAGGAATCTTTCCAAAATTAAGCCCCTGAGTCATGGTAAATAATTAGATTAATCAATAATGTATTCTTTCCTTCATCAAGCCATGTATTGAAAATAGCAACAATAAAGGGAAGTTGCCATGGGATTTAGTATATTTCCAAAATGACACCTGCCATTAATCCATTGTTAGTCTTCTTTTTCTCCTTAATCTTCTTTTCTTTTTATTTAGGATTCAACAAATAATTAATTAACTATAAAGATCAACATGCAAATTTTGACATAGTAATTATCAATACTCTTAGCTGGAAGATCATATAATGAATGGATTGGAATTTTCCCAAACAAGGCTCTGAGCGTATGTACATTATTCATCATTTATACATATAGCATATGGTCCAAGAAGAAAAATTGCAGGATTTGAATGAAGAGACAGCCCTCTGAGATAAGTGTTGTTTGAAGGAACCTATGAGTACAAAATCCCATTACTCTCCCCAAGCTATATGATGACCATGCAAATTGAAATAATAAAATTTGCCCCTTATACTTTTCTGGATGATGTTAACATCAGACACATATTTCAATTTGTTGAAACTTGTAGAATAGAAGTAGAATAGAAACTATTGTTTTCTAAAATATGACTTTTTTTCACTCTAAGCATACTCTTCATGTAATTTGATATATTTTGGGAAGAGACTTTCAATTGCCAGTTAATAATATGGAGAATACTTCCTCCAGCTTTTTATTTTGGTATTTGAAGCATTTTAAATTATCTTTTATTCTTTTAAATATGTCAACTGTCCAATTAGTGAACCTAAAACAAGGAAACACTCTCAGGATAATTATATTCCCAAAAGTAAAACTTTATTGGATAAACCATATTGGTACTGAAGAAATGAAATCAGCTCTGGCTTCCCATGTAAATGCTTGCTCAGTTAAGCAATACTTTCTCCTTTTCCCCACCCCTGGTTGACCACATTATCCAATTATGAGGCTGTCTTTTGTTATGAGAATGGTCGATCTCTTTCTCAAGCACCTGCAACGGTTATCTTGCTGGCTCCAAGCTCTCCTGATCTCTGCATACATTCACATCCACATTCCATCTCCCTCCCCCTAGTTCATTGGCAAGTTGAAAAGCATTAGGTTTGAAAGAAGCAAAGTAGTTCAATCTTCACAAGCAGACTCCCTGAAGAAAAAGAGCACCTGGAAAATATTAAACACAGCTGAAGGATAACCTTTCCACTGCACTAAATATTTTAATTTCCCCTTAAAGTTTTTTGAGTCGAGCATCCTCTTTATCTCATAGTGATTTCCCTCCCCTCCCCCCCCCATCATCACAGGTGGTGTCAGCTTGTCTTTGACTGGCTTTAGCTTGAAGCCTTGGAAGGACTTCAATAAGTTACAGTGGAACACTGGATGGAGTCACCCAGGTACCTTAGGCAACTGTAACTCCAGAGTAATTGGGTTTCTGATTCGAACAATTGGGAACAGACCTATGTACTTAGGACCCAGTTTCTTACCAGGTTGGTTCAGTTTTAAGTACTTCGTAGACAGGTAAACTCTCCCCCCGATTCTGAACTTCTTCTGAGGGGCTCTCTTCCAATCTGCCTGTCTCTTTTGAGACTCCCTGGCCTTATTCAGGGTTTTCTGCATGTTGCTCCAAGCAGCTTTGAGGGTCTCCATCCATTCAGTTATTGTTACTGACGGAGGAGGTTCCCTCGGAAACTCTGGCATTGGTACAAATTCAATCCCCGTGGTTACTTTTAAAAGGGGTGAATCCAATACTGCTATGCACCACGTTATTATAAGCCACTTCTGTGAAAGGTAGCAGTTCCGCCCAATTGATTCGCTGATAGTTTACATAGCAACGTAGGTATCGCTTCTCAGCCTTTTGGCTAAGAGAAGCCAAAAGTGTAGCAATGTAGGTATTGCTCCAGCATTGTGTTAGTTTTTTCTACCACCCCATTGGTGCACAGATGGAACCCTGAACTAAGTCCCTGAGCTGAACCTATTTGCTTTAGAAACTCCCGCCAAAACTTTGTTGTAAACTGCACCCCCAATCTGAAATGATGCGCCTTGGATCTCCTTGCAGCTGGTGGATGTGCTGCACAAATATTTTGGCCAACCTCTGGG
Organism: Pantherophis guttatus; assembly: GCF_059756535.1. NCBI lineage: Eukaryota > Metazoa > Chordata > Lepidosauria > Squamata > Colubridae > Pantherophis > Pantherophis guttatus. The sequence goes on from NC_142067.1 coordinate 74,212,906, forward strand.
CTGAGCGAAGCTTCAGGCATGCGATGAAATACACTTGTTTTGAAAACAGGTCAACCACAGTCCAAATTATGATGCTTCCATTACTCTCCGGAAGGTCCACTATGAAATCCATGACGATTTTCTCCCATGGTCTGATAGGGTTAGTCACCGGCTGTAGTGACCCAGAGGTCTTCCCTGACAATCGTTTTATAGACACACATACTGGGCAACCACTTACATAGTTCTCTATGTTCTTCTTCATCTTGGGCCACCAGAATTGTCTTTTAGCCAGGTGAAGGGTTTTTACAAACCCAAAGTGTCCTGCTGGCTTTACGTCATGGCTTTTTTGTAGGATTTGGGTTCTCTGGCTGGCTGGAACATACAGCTTGTCTCCCTTCCACTCCAGGTCCTCCCTCTTTCTCATCAAGTCGGCTTTGTGATCTCTGAGCCATTCATCTTCCTTCAGAGCTTCTTTTAGGTGTTGGAGCAGTGTGCCGTCGGCCGGCTGAGGAGTGGCTAGCCGCCACCTCACTGAGACCTGTGCTGCCGGTTGCCTGGAGGGAGTGATGGAGTTAACTATTTCCTCTTGGGTACTTTTGTATTGGGGCATCCAAGAGAGTGCATTGGCAAGGGCATTCTTTTCCCCTGGCAAATATCGAAGGATGAAGTTGAACCGATTAAAGTACTGCTCCCATCTCACTTGCTTAGGGGACAGCTTCCTCGGGGTTCTTAAGGCTTCCAGGTTCTTGTGGTCAGTCCACACTTCAAACAGAATCTTACTGCCTTCTAAGAATTGCCTCCAATGGCATACGCTTCCTTCTCCCATTCCACCCAACACCTTTCACTGTTAGGCAGCTTCCAGGAAGTGTAGGCACAAGGTTGCAATGTCTCCTTTGCATTCTTTTTGGAGCAAAGCACCCCCACCACCACATTGTTGACATCAGTTTGTATTATAAACAGCTCTTCCGGATTTGGATGCTTAAAGGTTGGCTCTGCTGCAAAAAGCCTTTTAAGCTTTTTGAAAGTCGCTTGGCATTCCATAGTCCAAGTGAGCAGCTGGCTTGGTTTATGCTTTACTCCCCTGCGCCCGTTTTTAATAGTTCGGTGATATGCAAGGCTATCTGTGTAAAGGGATAAATTGGCAGTAGAAGTTGGCAAAACCCAGGAAGCTCTCCAGTTGTTTTCTGATGCGAGGGGCTTCCCGCTCCAGAATGGTCTTCACCTTTCCAAGATCCATCTCCACCCCTTCACTGGACACACGATACCACAAGTAGTCTAAACTGGTTTTGTGGAAGTTGCACTTGGATAGTTTAGCATAGAGCTTAGCTTTCAATAGTTTTCTTAGCACCTCCCTCACTCGTTTCACGTGGTCTTCCATTGTCTCAGAATGAGGGTATCAACCAGTTACACCAATCCCCTTATACAGGTGCTCATGCAGCACTTCTTTGATTAGCTGCATGAACACCATGGGTGCTCCCTGCAGCCCGAAAGGCATCACTCAGAATTGGAAACATCTTAAGGGACAATTGAAAGTGGTTTTCCATTCATCGCCTTCTTTAATTCTTACTCAGTAATACGCTTCTCAAGTCCAGCTTGGTGAACATCTTCCCCTTGGCCAGGTATCCCAGCATGTCCTTTCATGAGGGGGAGAGGGTATATGTTTTGCACACAAACACCATTGTTCTGTCCCCGTTCCACTCACGCACCCCCACAGACGGCCCGGAGTTAATAAGCCACACAACAAAATTCTTTGAAAATAAAGCTGGCAGCAACCCAGTGGCTAGCTGCCAATTCAGACTTTACTCACACAAAACAAAGATTAGCCTGCCAGCATTCCGATAAAACAGGCAGAGTTTTCAACAATAATGCAGTCCGATAAAGCAAGCAAAGTCCAGTAACGCAGAATTCATGGATTAGTTCTAGTTTTTGCTCGTCACAAACTGAACCGGCCACCACACCCACATTTATACCCTGTGGGGTGTGGTCCAGTGACTCAGCTAATCTCTGGCACGCCCTCCCCTCTGCTGCGCATGCTTCTCCCTGCGCCTCTGGTGAGGGTCCAGCCAGCACTTATCTCCTTCGTCACTGTCCACCTGTGGCTGCGAGGATGTGCTTGGCTCTGAGCCTATCTTTTGGCCTTCGGTGTCCTCCAGAGGCATTGCCAGAGAGGAGGGTCCTGGAGAGGGAGGCCTTTCCAACTTCTCTTCCTCACTCTCAGAGTCTGCATCTGTCGACAGCCCAGGTTCAGGCAACGGAGCCACAACAACCATTGATTCCTCCAAAATCCATGCATAATTTCAAACACCCATCTTTCGCCCCTATCCATGAAATTCCTGAGCTTCTCCATCTCTCTTAGGGTCATTCTTTGACTTAGATAATTTTGTCCTTGGTAGTATCTCAATGGCAGAATCAGTGAGGTGATGAGGAGGGAGTACTTCTGATTCCTACTCGCTAAATGTTCCCACTAGGTCTTGGTATTCCTTAGGGATGGTCAGCCATGAGTTGATAGGCTCTATCTTTCTCCTTCCCACCAGTGGGCTTTTGCTGCCTCTGCACTTCGTGCCCCTACGTGTTTTTGTTTTTTTAATTTGATTTATATGCCGTCCTTCTCCGGAGACTCAGGGCGGCTTACAATGTGCTCAGCAATAGCCTTCATCTTTTTGTATATTTATACAAAGTCAGCTTATTGCCCCCACAACTGGGTCCTCAATTTACCTACCTTAGAAAGGATGGAATGCTGAGTCAACCTTGAGCCTTGGCGAGATTCAAACCTGCAGTAATTGCAGGCAGCTGGTCTTAATAACCAGCTTAATAACAGGGTGCCTTAGACCACTGTTCTACCAAGGCTCTTGCAGTCCATCTGCTCTACTCCTCCAGTGCCAGTTGTTGTCTTTCCAGTAAACTGCTGGCTACCACTTTTTTAGCCATGCCAACTCCAATATCATTTCCATTTTCAGGGCTACTATGAAGTATATAGTTTCCTCGTGGCTTCCTGATCTCAGGTTACTGGTTCAGTTAGGCACGTGGCTAGTAGGTCCCTTAGTAAGGAAGCCATCAACTTGCTCAAACTTCAGAGGCTGCCTCATTTTTTAAGTCTCAATTGTCAACTCTGAAGCGAACCTGAAGCCATCTTTTGCATAGTTCTCAAGCTAATCAAGCAGTGGGTGCAACTTGACTCTACCAGGGCCCTAAAAACCCTTCTCACCCCTGAGTGAGGCACTAGCATCTCCACTCAACCAGTCAAAGGGGTGATGGTTCCACTTACCATCAGATTGTCCTGCCCCTCACTGTCGCTATCATAGAAGACCAGGTTGGAGTTGCTGGGGGTCGGAGTTCCCTCCTCTCGCTAGAGGGGGAAGAGACCTCCACGACCTGCTGTGCCACCTGCATTTTCTCTTTTCTCTTCCTCTGCGCCTTCTCCCAGTAGAACCAAGGGGAACTCCAACTTGGCTGCCTTGCCCACTCCACTCGGCCATCGTGCCTTTGGGTCAGGGCAGATGGATCCAGCCATGATCCCCTTGTCATGCACCAGTGACTGCTCCATCTTCTCCACTCTCACTTTGGATTGGGTCACCACTATCTGTGCCCCAGCATCCGCTTGGGAGACTACTGGTGCCTCCTGAGGAGGAAGCAATTCAGGGTTTGTTGTGGACTCAACTTTTTGCTCCATTCCACACATTGTTAGGTCACAGCTCTCTCAGAGTTATCCAAGTAGACTGAGTTAAGAGAGCTGGTTTAATGTCAACTGTCCAAGGAAACACTCTCAGGAGAATTGAATTCCCAAAACTAAAACTTTATTGGACACACCATGTTGGTACTGAAGAAACGAAACCAGCTCTCATTTCCCGCGCAAATGCTTGCTCAGTTAAACAATACTTTCTTCTTCTCCCTACCTTTGGTTGATCACGCTGCCCAATTATGACACGGTCTTTTGTTATGAGAACAGTCCATCTCTTTCTCGAGCTGCAGTGGTGACCTTGCTGGCTCCATGCTCTCATGATCTCTTCATACATTCTCCACATTCCATTTCCCTCACCCAAGGCAAGTTGAAAAGCATTAGGTTTGAAAGAAGCAAAGTGGTTCAAACTTGACATATAAATAATTTAAAAGAATTTTTTTCAGAAGTTCCAAGCTATAAATTGAATAAAAACTGTATAAAATTGAGAAGACCTCATCCTCAAGATACAAAAGCCTCTTGGCTATAGGACAGTGTTGGTGAACCTTTTCGGCACTGAATTTCAAAACAGGAAGGCATGCACGCATGTGTGTTAGAAACCATAACAGCAGCTGCCTGATGCGCATGTGCACACCGGAAAGATGATCTTCCAGTTTCTGGGGCACGCATGCTCAATGGCCAGCTGATCTTTGTGTGTGCATACATGCCAGAAATTGGAAGATCAGGTGGCCAGTGTGCATGCACGCCGGACGTCTGCTCTTCTGGTTTCAAATGCTCCCGCACATGTGAAAACCAGCTGGCCGGTGCTCCAGAATCTGGAAGAGCAACGGGTGACAGCTCGCGTGCCCGGAGAGATGGCTCTGCGTGCCACTTCTAGCAACTGTGCCATAGGTTCGCCATCATGGCTATAGGAAGTAGAAATTGTAAATTGCCATAACAACATAATTTTGTCTATTATTACAGAATGCTGGCCATCTCTCCAGAAAATAAGAACTGTATTTGCAACTAAGAGTAATGAACATTGACCTGTGTTTACAGTAGAAGACTAACTGCTTCATTGAATGGGTGAAATTATGCTGTTATTGTTGGGGGGGATTGGTTTTGTTGTGAGCCGCCTAAGATTATTGTGTATAAGACAGTTTTAGAAATAAACAAACAAACAAAGAATCCTTATTGCTTGTTAGTGAAAAGAACCCAGCTAAATATGGTCTGACCTTTCAACTATATAAGCTCCTTCCTTTAGTTTGCACAAGTTTTCTGCCCTATATTAGGGGAAGACTCATTAAAGCAAGAAAGAAGATGCTATTCCAAAGTTGTGTCTTTACTTCCTTTCTCTTTTTCTATTATCCTGCATGATACAGTATATAAGGGGAAGAAAAGAAAGAAAGGAGCAGGCCGATCAGATATCCAATCTAAGTAAAAATATTGACCATAGTTGTAAGCATGTGTCTCTAAGAGACTCTGATATCCCATTTTTTCCTTGGAGGAAAAACTCCAAAAGTGATTACCATATTTTTCAGAGTATAAGATGCACTCCCCCACCCCCAAAGTGGGTGAAAATTTAGGTGAGTTTTATAGACTGAGTACGGGTGTTTTTGGCCTCCCGAACCCTCCGCGCGTCACATTTTTGCCTTCCCTGGCCCCCAGAAGCACTCTGCAGTGCCCTGCATGGCCCATTTTTGGGCTCCCAAGCCCTCCACGCGTCACATTTTCGCCCTCGCTGGCCCCAGCAGCACTCTGCAGGCCAAAAACAGGAGCATTTTTGGAGAAAACGGGCCATGTGGAACACTGCAGAGTGCTTCTGGGGGCCTGGGAGGGCAAAAACGAGATGCACGGAGGGCTTGGGAGCCCAAAAACATGCGGAGCACTGCAGAGGCCAAAAACTATTTTTTTCTTGTTTACCTCCTGTAAATTTAGGTGCGTCTTATAGTCCGGTGCATCTTATAGTCTGAAAAATACGGGTAAATCCTTGACATTTAATTATTTAAAAGAGAAATATTGCTGTAATAACACTATATTTTCAATTTGTGCATACACTAGAAAATACTATTTTTCAATCATTTCTTCATGAAGAGATTATTTAGCATCAGGTGGAAACATTTTGATTTTCTTCCTTGCAGTGGGAAGATGAAGAGCAGGGGTGAAATGCTCCCGGTTCGGACCGGATCAGGCGATCCGTTAGCGATGGCGGTGGGTAGTTCGGAGAACTGGTAGCAAAAATCTCTGGGGCCCCTGCCCATGCCCGCCCAATCGCCCAGTCCCCACTTGCCCACTTGGCAGCTTGCTGCTTCTTTCGGGCTCGCTCGCTTTTCCTGCCTTGCTTCAGCTTCTGCAATCAATTGCATCAGCTAGCAACTCAATTTGCCTGCCTGCAAGCAGTCCAATCAGTGAGCAACTCAATCTGCCTGCCTGCCTGCCTGCCTTGTGCCTTCAATTTGGTAAGTAACTGGGTTTTTTTGGTGTGGGAGCTTTAAAAAAAAAAAAGTTAATTGAAGTTTTTTTTAGGAGTTTTATTTTTTTTTTTAGACAGCAATTTAAAATTAGGGAAGTTTTAAATTTAGCTGTTTTTATCTAAAAATATAAATAAAATAAAATAAAATAAAATATTTGTGCAGCTTTCTGAGATTTGGTGTGTTTCTGTAGTGTTTCACTCTAACTACACAAACACACAAAATCTCACAAAGCTGTATGTGACATTTTGTGTGTGTAAAGTATAAAAATAGATGAAAATGGGAAGGGGTATAATATAGAATAGAAGGGAAAAATTGAATTTGATTAAGATTAGAGATGAGGATGAAGGGTAATATTGTTTTTTTACAAAAATAGGTGAGGAATAAATATGGCAAAAAGGAAATATAGAAATTGTAAATTTAATTGAAATGACTAAACACTGTTTAAATTTGTGAATCGGCCAAATACTCTGTTCAAAGAAAATACATTGTATGTTTGTATGTGTGTTTCTAATTATTGTTATTTATTCATATTTGTTCTCTTCTATTCTTTAAAGTTTAACAATTCATTCTTTATCTTAATATCTTTATATTTGTTTGGGATTGGCTTTCTTCCTTTTCATCTTTTTTATTGTACAGCAATAAATAATCTTTCTCTGCAAACCTACCACCTCTCTTTTTTCTTTCCTTTCTCCCCTCTTCTTCTCCTCCCTACTTCCTCTTCCTTTCTCCTTCTCCTCCTCTCTTCCTCCCTCTCTTACCCTCACTCCTACTCTAATTTCCCTTCCCTTCCTTCATCCCTCTCTATTGCTGTATCCTTTTATGCATATGGACTACTCAGAGGGCTGAAAAAGTTATTTTTGACTGGTCCTCGCACTTTTGACCAGTCCTTGAACTGACGACTGTCCTCACATTTTACGTTTTTGCCCTATCTTGTCACCATGGTGAAGAGAAGCAGTTGTGAAATGAGTGACACGGTTGTTAAGAATGCTACAATGGGCATAAATGATGACCAGTCATAAGTGCAAAGACCGGTCAAAAGTTCAAGGACCTGTCAGAAATGACTTTTTTCAGCCCTCTGAGTAGTCCCTATACACATAGCCATGGCCACCCGGTCACATGACCAGCTAGGCACGCCCACCCAGTCACATGACATCCAAGCCACGCCCACAAAATAAGCCACGCCCACAGAACCGGTAGTAAAAAAAATTAGAACCCACCCCTGGTTGGGTCACCACAACATGAGGAACTGTATTAAAGGGTCGCGGCATTAGGAAGGTTGAGAACCACTGTTCTAAGGAATCAGAGAATGCACATGTCTTACATAACATATTTAATAGTTTGCATATCAGCACTATAGTTGCAACAAGGGGAATCTTTCCAGCTCCATTGATACAGAGCCCTCCATAAAGATGTTGACAGGATTCACCAGTTGGCATCACAGCGGGACAGATATGGGATAGCGGAGGTGTGGAGCAGTGCAAAACCCAGCCGATACCTGCTTGCCAGGAGACCCTATGGGGTCAAAGCCATCGTGGAGGGGTGGTGAAGAAAGGAGGGACGCTTCGTAGATTGCGAGGAAACAGCAATTTCCTTGCTTGATCCAAAGAAACCCTCCTGATCGGCAGCAGAGACGGCAGCCATTATGGCAAGACCAAAACTGTGACAACCAGGACAAGAAGATTATGAGCTGGAGCGGTTTGTGAACAGAGGATTGAAACTAGGTAAGACAATTTTCAACTTCTATACTAGAGATTTAAGCACAAATAAAAGAATTCTTTCAAAAAAACCTCTCCAAAATGCTAAGAAAGTGGCGATTTAACAGACGGAGAAAGATTATAGACCCAAAAGTGAAATAAACTTTTAATGGAAGACTATGAAGCTTTAAAATATAGAAAGCCCGGACTGGAACTTGTAGTAGAATGAAAAGTGACTTAATTTGCGGATAACTCTGTTTGATTATTGGAAGAAATCGTATAAAGAAAAAGGAATTTTGGTTTTTTATTATTTTTTCCTCAATCTTTTTTTTTTTTAATTTGATTTATATGCCGCCCTTCTCCGGAGACTCAGGGCGGCTTACAATGCATTAAGCAATAGCCTTCATACTTTTGTATATTTATACAAAGTCAGCTTATTGCCCCCACAAACTGGGTCCTCATTTAACCTACCTTAGAAAGGATGGAAGGCTGAGTCAACAGCTTTTTAACAGCTGTTCCAACTTTGCTTTGTTTAATGCTGGAATTTAGAGCAGGGGTGCCACCGACTGGTGAAAGAAGATATTGTAATAGTACACAGTGGGGAAATGACCTTGGCAAATGAGGATTAATTGATAACACAAGAAAAACAAAGAGGAGAAGAAAGGAAATAGTGAAAGGCAAACCTCACCTGGAAGGCCTTTTTATTTTGGTTCCATATCTACTGGCGTTTTGGCTGCTTCAAAGTATTTAGTGAGTCTTTTGAAGATTTCTAAGGCAAGGTGGACTATAATTAACAAGAAATATCCTTGAAATTGAATACTTGATTCTGTGGATTAAACAGAATTAGACATTTGGGGAAATCTGGTGGGCCAATCTGGATTATTAATACTATTTGATAGAACATTCTACGAGGCGAAAAAAGAAAGAAGAAAAATTAAACAAGACTTAAAAATTTGAAAAATTTAGGACTATAAATTTAGAGGATTTTGAGTAACACTCCCAGGACTGTGTAAATTTTATTAATACTGACATTTTTGTTGTTTCTGGGCAATTGGGATATTGGAACCTGGGTGGAATATTGAGCAACTATTAGCCTATTAAATTATTACAAAATGTTTCAACAGGGGAAAACAAATACAGTTCATAAAGAAATATTATTGATGCTTCAATGTATTCAGAAAGATATGACAAGGAATCATAGGGAGATGATGGAACTGATGCAGGATACAGATGTGAGACTAGAAAACCTCCAGCAAATGGCAATAAAAGATGAACAAAAAATTCAGAAAATAGAGAAGAAACCAGAAGGAGCTGAGGAAAGAATATCAATTCTTTCTTGTATCAATTCTAAAAATGATACAAGCAGATAAAGATATGGAAGAGATAGTAATAATTCTTAAAACAGAACAGATAGATTACTCTTTAAGAGTTCAAAATATAGAAGAGAATAAAGAGAAAGATCTCCCAAAATGATGAAAGAATTACGGATGGGTGCTCTAGAGATCCAACAGCAAGAAATAGGTGTTGTGGCAGATGAAATATTTAGATTAAATAAATATGATGTAAGGAGTTACAAGATCCCAAGGGAGAAGCATGAAAGATTTACCAAAAAGTCAGTAAGACATGAAATTCTAAAAAGGGCAAGAGATGGTGGATAGATATAAAATACTTCTTAATATGGTAGTTATTTTATTAAGAGGTAGAAAAAAGAGGTAGAAGTTAGAAATTGGGAAAATAGTATTATGTATACTGATATAGAATGGATTACATTATAACTACTATGTATACACAAATGTTAGAAGTTGAAAGATTATGAATATTTAAATAATATTAGTAGTAGTAGTATTGTGTATAAAGTATATTGACCCAGATAGTACACTGTTCACCAAGCACTTATGGATTTTAAAGAAAAAACTATTAAAAAATTATAAAAAAGAAGAAGAAAAAAGAAAAGAGATGTTGAGGGAAGGATTTTGGACTCCATGCAGGCTTGGATTTCAGTTGCTGAGACACAAAACAACACGGACCTCTTTCATCCAGCCTCCAAAACAAGAGGGAGTCCTCTCAATAGGCAGCAGCAGTTTGCAACCTTCCCTGTCGGCTTCTCTACTAGGTTTCTGGGGAGCCTGGCAAGGAAGTTTGCAAGTGGCAGTTGCATGATTGAGGGGAGCTTGGCAATCAGCTATAAATCCAAACAGATTGCCAAACACCCAGATAGTGAATATGTGACTGTGGGATATGTGTGTGTTTGCAACATTTTGTGACAGTTGGAAATGCTTTAGAGGCATAAAGCACCCTTTCTGAGGCCTTCATAATTTAAAAGTCATTAAGCAATTAGTCATTAAATGAGGACTCTCTGTCAATATCAACTGTCCTTAGCTAACAAGGGCACAGGCAATCTTGGGATGGAATGTTATTAAGTGTTCCCTCTAAAAATATGGATAAGAAACACTAGGGATCAATAAGAATGCTGTCTTATGCAAGATTGATGTTATTAAAGTAATTAACTAATGGAAAAAGTTTACCATAGAAGCTGCTGTTACAATAGTTGAGGTACCTTGGTCAAAAAAAAAAATTGCTCTATGGTACACCATTTTGCCCAGTTAAAGGTTGCAGAAAAGAGAGTTTTAGTAGTAAATAGATTGTGAGGTTCCATCACAAATTACAAAATGTTTTACTCATTACAAGACATATAAAATGATTTCAAAATGAAGTGAGGAAACAAATTTATTTCTAAGCAGAAGTGCCTGATTATATTATCTAGACCAGAGCCCTACTTCTTTCTTCTCCTGGAAGCACCTACAAACTCACATCGCCAAACTTTACTGACAAATCACTAATTCTCAATGAAATATTTTCTTTTAGATGCTAAAAAGGAATATAAATGTTCCAGTAGGTAGTCTATGGCAAGATAGGCAGAAAATAAATTTAATAATAATAATAAAGGCCTAGTAGTACTCAGCACAAAGGCCTGCTGAATACTGGAGAAATCAAACTGGCCTATAAGAAAGACCAAATGAAGAACAGGAAGACAAAGCATTACATGGCCAGTACATAAAAAAGCAGGAAAGCAGATTGTAACAAGACCTGGCAATGGTTAAAAGGAGGAAAGTTAAAGAAAGAGACAGAGGGGCTAATTTTGGCTGCACAAGACCAAGCCTTAAGAACAAATGGATACAAAGCCAGAATTGAGAAGACAGCAACAGATAGCAAGAGCCACCTATGCAAAAAAGCTGAAGAAACAGTGGACCAACCTGACTAACTGCTGCAAGAAGATTGCACAGACTGACTATAAACAAAGGCATGACAAAGTAGTAATAATGGTGCATTGGAAGATCTGCAAAAAACACCTTTTGTCTGCAAGCAAGAACTGCTGGGACCATAAAATAGAGAAAGTCATAGAAAATAAAGAAGCTAAAGTGCTCTGTGCCTTTAGAATTCAAACAGACCTGCCATATAAAACATCCCTAAACACCACAAAACTTAACAATTATCAATAGGACAGTCTGGATAATGGACCTGGCAGTACTGGAGACAGCAGAATAGAAGTGAAAGAACTAGAGAAGATAACAAGATACAAAGACTTGCAAATACCAAAAGTCATAAATGCCTTGGGTGCAATCCCAAAATAATTGGAGCACCATTTGAACACCATTCACATTGACAAATTCATCATCACTCAAAAAGCTGTTTTATTCTGAACTGCACATATCCTGCAAAGATATTTCTAACAACATCAAACATCCACATCTGCCTATCCCAAGTCCTTGGGAAGGACTCAGTGCGCAGACAAAAATGCCAAATCCATCTGAACATCTGGCTGACTGTGCGACAAACAATCCCCCTTGTAAGGCATTACTTTGACATGGTAGTGAGGAGGGTGTACTCTGAAGAAGATTAGAGCTTTGCCAGAGATTCAACTATAATGGATAGGTCTCATCAGGAGTCAGACAAAGAATATCTCTCCCATAAAAAATATGATGAGATCTAAATTACAGAAACCCCATACTGGCTCAATCATTGCCCAGTCAACAAGGACCACACTAGGTGTTGAAATTCCTGGACATCTGGCTGAGCAACCAAGGGCAGCAGGAAAGGTTTTTACCCATTGCAAATATACAGTGAAAACAACAGCTTACATCCTGCGACAATATCTGCAACACCCTCAAACATCTACTTCTGCCTATCCCAGGTCCTCAGGAAGACTTGATGGATGGATAAAAATGCCAAATCTAGTCTAAACCTCTGGTTGACTGTGTGATGAACCATAATAATAATCAACATAGAGAAAAATCCAGTCTGAATATTTGGCTGACTGTGCGACAGACCATAATAATACCTTGCTCATCCCTATGCAACAGTCCAGAAAGATATCCATAGGCTGATGCCAGTCCATAATATTTTCAGAAAAACTGGTAATATAGTTGATACACAGAAGCACTTTCATATAAATCACTTAGAAAGTTTGCAGTGCTAGATTTTACCTTGTTTCCCAGTTTAAATACTTCTTCCAGTTTGGTAAGGTTTGTATTTATCATGATGGAATCTGTATCACCATAAATCACTTCCAAATTCATCTGAGGGATGGAAGAAAGAAAGAGAGGAAGTTACTTAAGATAGTATCCAAAAATGCTTGTATTTATTATAAATCTCTGATTTGAAAAAAGTTCAGAGTAGGCAGAAACTAGAGTGTGATACTGAAAAAATCTGGTTGTTTGGTTCTATGTTGACCTTTTCTAACTAGACTTTAGGATCCCTAGTTTTATTGGATCCAACAGCTGCAATTTGTTGAACTATCCCAGAAAAAAATAAGTGTTCCAAGTCTGCAAAAGAATAAGTGAAACTGAAAAAAATGTTTATTTCAATAAGACATTTGAATATGCAGGTATTAGATTACAAATAAGCTTTAATAATGAAACTCAGCCTTCAGAGTCACAAAGGTGCTTTTTTCAGAAGGCAACTGGATTTTCTGGTTTTCCTTTGAAGACGTTTTGCTTCTCATCCGAGAAGCTTGGATGAGAAGCGAAACCTCTTCAAAGAAAAACCAGAAAATCCAGTTGCCTCTTGAAAAAAACATCTTTGGGACAACCATGACTTGGATGACTGAGAATCTCCATAGATATTCAGTCTTCAGAGAGATTAGATCAGTGATGGCGAACCTATGGCACGTGTGCCAGAAGTGGCACGCAGAGTGCATCTCTGGCACCTTCCGGCGTGCACGTACGCATTCCAGTTTTGGCACATGGTGCCAAAAAGGTTAGCCATCACTGGATTAGATCATATTTACTTTATAGAACTTTGGGGTCAAGTAGCTATAATTCATCAATAAGGATTACATTTATAAACTATATATCCAGAGATGCTTTGTGTTTAGTTCATATTAGACTATTCTTTTAATTTATGCTATTTAAGAATTTATATTTAAAGAAAATGTAATTATATTACCTTTTGTACCATCTCCTTAGTATGCATTAAGATCTAGAAAAGAAAAAGAAATTATAATTAATTACTGTATAGGGTACAGAATGTAAGGCATACCAAGCAGGAAATAAACTTTAGATGTTTGAATTTACAAAACACAAAATATTGTTTCCATATCTGACACATTCATGCCAAAAATTACAGATTATACAAAAGAAATAAAAAATAAAAAGAGAAGAGAAAAACTTACATATCTTCCAGGTATTTATGAAAATGAATGCATCGCAAATTAAAATGGTATATTATCACCAATATATTAATATTATTTTTTCTTTCTGCAGGATATTGTTTATCAGTATGTGATTGGTATGCAATATCACCAAACACTGAATGACCCATAAAAGAAAAACTTCTTCCAAAATATTTATTTTCCAGTGACTTACAGTTAATTGCATAAATGTCTACGGAGATACAAGTCATCCAGGTCATGGTTTTTCGAACAGCCTTATTGAATAGTCTCTCTCAACAGAGGGGGACGGATACAATATCATCTATCTCCAATCTACAACACAGTCCTTTCAACAGTTCCAAGGAGGCTCCATACCCATTTGCACCACACAGGGGATCCTGAGACACACATAAACCTCCAGGTGACCTTAATGACTCGCTGAAAGAATGCAAATAACGAGCTGTCTGCAAGGAGTATAAATCCTTCCATTCTCCACCATCCAGTCAGAGCTGAAGAAGCTTCTTGAATGAGAACCGAAATGTATTCAAAGAAAAGAAAAGAAGAAGAAAAACCTCTTGCCTCTTGAAAAAGCACCTTTGGGACAGTTAATTGCATAATTTTTGTTACAATATAAAGAAAAAGGAACTGTTTGGTCACTAGGAAACTTTTTGTTTGGGGCCCTTTTCATAATGTAATACAGGTATTCCTCAAGTTACAACACTTCAATTAGCAACCATTCAAAATTAGCGACCCCCCCCCGAAAAAAGTATTTACAACCTTGTCCCAAGGTTACGCATGGTGCTGCACCACAGTGGTCATTCGCCCTTATGACTGACTGCAGAGATGCTGCAAATGCAACCTGCCTATCCCCCCACCATCCTGCTCCGCTGAGTCTCCACAAGCATTGGGCCTGCTTTGCTAGCATCCCAGATTCCATTTACTCCTGCCCACCCCATTTCCCATGTCTTTACTGTACTTACATGTGTGTGTGTGTGTGTGTGTGTGTATTTGTTTTCTGAGGTTTTTCGCGGGTGTTTGTATGTAGGTCTTTGGTTATTCGGGTTTTCTCCCACGTAAAATTGGAAGTGTCTTGGCGACATTTCGACGAAGTCTCATTCGTCATCTTCAGGCTGGTGTTTTCGGCTTCGTGCTTCTAGGAGCAATGTGTGATCACTGCTGTTTCTTCCTTTTAACTGCCAGTGGGGGTGTGAACTGATTGGGTGGGAGCTTGGCTGTGTTTTGATTGGGTGGAGGTGTGTTCTGATTGGTTGGAGGCTTGGCTGTGCTCTGATTGGATGGGGGGGGGTTGGCTGTTAAAAGGAAGAAATCCTTCCTTTTAACACATTGCTCGTAGAAGCACAAAGCCGAAAACACCAGCCTGAAGATGACGAATGAGACTTCGTCGAAACGTCGCCAAGACACTTCCAATTTTACGTGGGAGAAGACCCGAATAACCAAAGACCTACATACAAACACCCGCAAAAACCTGAGAAAACATATATATATATATATATATGTATATATATATATATATATATATATATATATATATATATATATATATATATATATATATATATATATATATATATATATGTTTTCTCAGGTTTTCGCGGGTGTTTATATATATGTTTTCTCAGGTTTTCGCGGGTGTTTGTATGTAGGTCTTTGGTTATTCGGGTCTTCTCCCGCGTAAAACTTGAAGTCCAAGAGCTTCCATTTTATGTGACCTCGCATTCCTACACAACTGCCGTTATCAAAATTTAATCCCCACATGCTTCCAATTGAAATGCCACTCCAACTCTGCAGCCACCAAACGCATCCTGAAAAGAACAGAATTGGCCCTAATCAGAAATGAACTTCACACAAAAAGATTCCTCCTAGACCGAATCAACAAAGATCTCCTCACACTTCACTTCAAACTCAGCAACAAGATCCACCCCGCACTTTGGGACAAATCCAAACAACTCGCTGTCTGGAGAGCTGAAACACAGACCACCCTCAAGACAGACACACACACTAACAAACTCCGAAGACTACAAGAACGCCAGAAACAAACCCCTCCCCCCGTACAGCCACACATGAAACAAACAGTGCATAACAACACCTAAAAACCGAACTACACTCTCACTAACGTATTAACATCCAATGGATTCCAAAGAAATAAGATTACCAACCTAATCCAAAAAGAAACCCCCACTAAAATCCAAGACAGAGAACAAGAAAATGCCAAAGCCCTCCTCCCATACATAAAAGGCACCACAGATAGAAACAGCAACATCCTCCACAAACACAACATCAAGACAGCATTCTGCACAAACTGAAAAATATCCACCATCCTAAGAAACCCCAAAGACAAAATTGAGTTAGAAAATCAAGGAGTATATGAAATCCCATGCACCGCCTGCCCCACCTCATACATCGGACAAACCAACAGAAGAATAAGTGCACGCATTGAAGAACACAAGAACTCAGTCAAAAAAGAGGAACCAACTTCTTCCCTGGTCCAACACCTCAAAGCCACAGGACATGATATTGACTTTAAAAAGACCAGAACTATCGCCAAAAGCGAACACTTTAACAACAGAATAATCAGAGAAGCCATCGAGATAGAAAAACGTCCACACAGCATGAATAAACGAGATACCTCCCGCCTACCAGCCATTTTGAAACCCGCCCTTACTGACAAACGAGTCCCTAACACAAAGAATGACACCAGACCCACACTCACGAGAGCCACACAGGATGTAATCACACATCCACGCAGAAAGCAGACTCAAACCCACACTGAGGATGAGGCACGACCGCGGACCAGAAGCCAGACCACAGCTGCATCATTATCCCCTTTAAACCCCTCCAATCCATACCTGAAGCAGACTGACACCCACCATGAAGAGGTAGCACGGCCACGAACACGAAGCAAACAACAGCAACACAGCTCACCAGCTCAAATCCCCCTGCTACTTAGACTAACCCGAGCACAACCAAGCCCCCACCTAAACAGAACACACACGCATCCAGAGCACAGCCAACCCCCCATCCAATCAGAGCACAGCCAAACCCCCAACCAATCAGAACACACCTCCGCCCAATCAGAACACAGCCAAGCTCCCACCCAATCAGTTCACACCCCCACTGGCAGTTAAAAGGAAGAAACAGCTGCGATCACACACATTGCTCCTAGAAGCATGAAGCCGAAGACACCAGCCTGAAGATGACGAATGAGACTTCGTCGAAACGTTGCCAAGAAACCTCCAATTTTACGCGGGAGAAAACCCGAATAACCAAAGTCCTACATACAAACACCCGCGAAAACCTCAGAAAACAAATATCGTACCTCTACGGGGAGGATATCCACCATCTGACCAGGACCTATGAAAAACTCGAAGTCCAAAGAGCTTCCATTTTATGTGACCTCGCATTCCTACACAACTGCCGTTATCAAAATTTAATCCCCACATGCTTCCAATTGAAATACCACTCCAACTCTGCAGCCACCAAACGCATCCTGAAAAGAACAGAATTGGCCCTAATCAGAAATGAAATTCACACAAAAAGATTCCTCCTAGACTGAATCAACAAAGATCTCCTCACACTTCACCTCAAACTCAGCAACAAGATCCAGCCCGCACTTTGGGACAAATCCAAACAACTCGCTGTCTGGAGAGCCGAAACACAGATCACCCTCAAGACAGACACACACACTAACAAACTCCGAAGACTACAAGAACGCCAGAAACAAACCTCTCCCCCCGCACAGCCACACATGAAACAAACAGTGCATAACATCTCAGATAGGATCCTCACCACAGCCGAAACCAATGTCCTTTCTAAAGGATTCAACTTTGCAGTCGCTCCCAAACACATCCCCACTGAAACCATTATATGCGGAATTGAAACCAGCCTGACCAAAGTCAACACCGACGACGCTAACAGAATCAGACTCGAAATCACCAACATCCTCTGCACCAGCAAGCCACCCAAAAGCAACTTACACAAAGAGGAACAGACAGCACTACTTAACCTGAAAGAAGACACTAGCATAATCATCCTACCAACAGACAAGGGAAACGCCACGGTGGTTATGAACACATCTGACTACCAAACCAAATTAACCAACCTACTCCAAAACTCCACATACAAACCCCTAAACACAGATCCCACCACCTACCTGGAAAAAACCACTAGATCCAAAATAAAAGCCTCCCCCATCAGCGAAGAGATCCAGCAAAGAATCATTCCCAGAGAGAAATCATCCAGATGCCCTAAGCTCTATGGTCTCCCCAAGATACACAAAGAAGGAACCCCACTTAGACCTATAGTCAGCTCCATAGGCTCACCTCTACAAAACCTAGCCAAATTTCTCGCCAAACAACTACAGCCCTATGCAGAATCCATCAACTCACATGTAAAAAACTCATTCCAGTTCATAGAGATCATAAAGAAACAAAACTTACAGCCCAGCGACCTACTTGTGAGCTTCGATGTAATATCCCTCTTCACCCAAGTGCCAATCAAAGAAGCCCTGACAGCTATCCAAAACAAATATAACCCCCCCAAGCACATCCTAGATCTGACCAACCACTGCCTATCCAACACATACTTCATCTATAACGGACAAAAATACAAACAAATAGAAGGAGCACCCATGGGATCACCCCTCTCACCTGTCATTGCTAACCTCTACATGGAACACTTTGAAACCCAAGCTCTAGAAAAATCTGATCACAAACCCAAACTCTGGCTCAGATACATAGACGACACCTTCATAATCTGGCCACACGGGAAAGAAAAACTGGACAACTTCCTCACACACCTCAACAGCCTGCACCCCAAAATACAGTTCACCATGGAAACAGAAGCGAACAACCAACTTCCCTTCCTGGATGTCTTAGTCTACAGGAAATTCAATGGCTCCCTAGGACATACCATCTACCAGAAGAAAACACACACAAACCTCTATCTGCACGCACTCTCACACCACCACCCAGCACAGATCAACTCCGTAGCCAAGACACTCATCTCCAGAACAAAACGCTTAGCTGACGAACAACACCTAAAAACCGAACTACACACTCTCACTAACGTATTAACATCCAATGGATTCCAAAGAAATAAGATTACCAACCTAATCCAAAAAGAAACCCCCACTAAAATCCAAGACAGAGAACAAGAAAATGCCAAAGCCCTCCTCCCATACATAAAAGGCACCACAGATAGAATCAGCAAGATCCTCCACAAACACAACATCAAGACAGCATTCTGCACAAACCGAAAAATATCCACCATCCTAAGAAACCCCAAAGACAAAATTGAGTTAGAAAATCAAGGAGTATATGAAATCCCATGCACCGCCTGCCCCACCTCATACATCGGACAAACCAACAGAAGAATAAGTGCACGCATTGAAGAACACAAGAACTCAGTCAAAAAAGAGGAACCAACTTCTTCCCTGGTCCAACACCTCAAAGCCACAGGACATGATATTGACTTTAAAAAGACCAGAACTATCGCCAAAAGCGAACACTTTAACAACAGAATAATCAGAGAAGCCATCGAGATAGAAAAACGTCCACACAGCATGAATAAACGAGATACCTCCCGCCTACCAGCCATTTTGAAACCCGCCCTTACTGACAAACGAGTCCCTAACACAAAGAATGACACCAGACCCACACTCACGAGAGCCACACAGGATGTAACCACCACACATCCACGCAGAAAGCAGACTCAAACCCACCCTGAGGATGAGGCACGACCGCGGACCAGAAGCCAGACCACAGCTGCATCATTAGCCCCTTTAAACCCCTCCAATCCATACCTGAAGCAGACTGACACCCACCATGAAGAGGTAGCACAGCCACGAACACGAAGCAAACAACAGCAACACAGCTCACCAGCTCAAATCCCCCTGCTACTTAGACTAACCCGAGCACAACCAAGCCCCCACCTAAACAGAACACACACGCATCCAATCAGAGCACAGCCAACCCCCCATCCAATCAGAGCACAGCCAAACCCCCAACCAATCAGAACACACCTCCGCCCAATCAGAACACAGCCAAGCTCCCACCCAATCAGTTCACACCCCCACTGGCAGTTAAAAGGAAGAAACAGCTGCGATCACACACATTGCTCCTAGAAGCATGAAGCCGAAGACACCAGCCTGAAGATGACGAATGAGACTTCGTCGAAACGTTGCCAAGAAACCTCCAATTTTACGCAGGAGAAAACCCGAATAACCAAAGACCTACATACAAACACCCGCGAAAACCTCAGAAAACACACACACAGACACAGACACACAGACACAGACACACACACACACACACACACACACACACACACACACACACACACACACACACACACATATATATATATATATATATATATATATATATATATATATATATTGTAATATATGTAATATATCTTTACAAACTATTCTAAAAATAGTATCAAATGGTGTCATTTGATGTTATGTCTCTGTTTATGGGCATCACCCAGGAGCTGGCGGCCCTAACTATAAGGGAATTATTAATGGAGAGGGAGTCACACAACCCCAAATCACCTAGCACAGAAAACCTCCTCCACCTGCTGAATTTCTGCCTTAGGACCTATTTCACATTTGACAACTATCGGTACGAACAGATAAAGGGGACGCTCATGGGATCTCCAATCTGGGGAGTGGTAGCAGAGGCGGTCCTCCAGAAATTGGAAAATGAGGATATGAAAATTTAGAAGTCCAGGTTTTGGGCACCTTATGTCGATGACACGTTTGTCATCATTAAACGGCAAGAGCCTTGGTAGTACAGTGGTCTAAGGCACCCTGTTATTAAGCTGGTTATTAAGACCAGCTGCCTGCCATTACTGCAGATTCGAATCCCGCCAAGGCTCAAGGTTGACTCAGCCTTCCATCCTTTCTAAGGTAGGTAAATTGGGGACCCAGTTGTGGGGGCAATAAGCTGACTTTGTATAAATATACAAAAGGATGAAGGCTATTGTTGAGCACATTGTAAGCCGCCCTGAGTCTCCGGAGAAGGGCGGCATATAAATCAAATTAAAAAAAAAAAAAAAAAGATCAGACCATCTTTATAAGAATCCTCAATTCCATATATCCAGACATTCAATTTACAATGGAGGAAGAGACCAACAACACACTGGCCTTCCTGGATGTGCAGTTGACATCATTAATTTATAATTCTTATCCCACAATTTCTGCCTCTATTATATAACCAAAATTTTTAGCCCATGCTATCATTGTCTCCTTTACGTGATCACCTTCCATTTTGATACTTAGTAAATAGCTATATCTTTTCTTTATTAATTTTTCATCCGTCCCTGTTAATATCTGATCTAATTGTTAATTTTTTATAAAAACCATACATTTTAGCGTCTTTCTCATATCGAGATTGTATCTGCACTTGTAGCCACCATACTATGTCAATCCCTTGACTATTCAATTCTTGTTTAGTTTTGAGTTCCCCCTTTTCATTTAAAATGTCTTTGTATCTTGTAATTTTTTTCATATTAATAACATTTGGATGTATCAATGGCTCCATTGTAGAGAGCCAGACTGGTATTTTCAAATAGTGTTCTTTTACCCATATCGATAATAATGCATTTCTAATATAATGTCTTCGGCAGTAACTATGTATTTTATTTTTCCCATACCATAAGAAGCCATGCCAACCCAATTGGAGATCATGTCCCTCCAAAATTAATAATCTTTTATGCCTCAAACTGATGCATTATTTCACCCATCTAAGTACCAAGGCCTGATAATACAACTCCCAATCTGGCAGCCCAAAACCCCATTTTAGAATCTTGCAGCATTTTCAAACTTATTCTTGCTTTTTTCCCTTGCCAAATATATCTTAATATTACTTAATTCTTCAAAGTATTTTTCCCTGCTTTATCGGGATTGTTTGAAATAAATATAATAATCTTGGCAAGATATCATTTTTATAGTAGCTATTCTTCCTGTCAGCGACAGTTGCAGGCTTTTCCACTTCTCCAGATCTATTTTAATTTGTTTGATCAACTTGTAGTAATTATCTTCTTTAATGATTGCACCTCTTGCAGTAAATTGAATTGAACTTCACCATATTCTTCTATTTTTTTAAATTAATTTGGGTCCAGTTTCTTGTGGGTCTTCCAGGATGAAAACCAAATCATCTACAAACACCTATAGCTTGTATTTTTCTTTTTTTTTAATTTCTATATCTTTTATTTCTATGTCTTGTCTAATATTTCTATTTAACACTTCCAATGTCAATATAAATAGTAAAGGGGATAGTGGACATCCTTTTTTTGTGCCTTTTTTATATTAAAGTTCTCTGCCTTTTGTTTGTGATATATTGCCTTAATCATGTTAATAAACTCTCACAAAGTCCATAGATTTTAGTTGTAATAACACAAATTGCCAATTTACATTATCATATGCTTTCTGGGCATCTAAGAAAATCAATACCATTTGTTTTCCAGGATGTGCTTCATAATACTCCAGTGTATTTAAGATCATTCTCATATTGTTTTTAATCTGTCTCTTAAACAGAAATCCATTCTGGTCTGAAAGTATAAATTCATTCAGAAACCTTTTTAGTCTCTCTGGTATTATTGAATCGTATATTATAATCAGCATTCAATAAAGATATTGGCCTGTAGTTTTTTATCTCCATTAAATCTGAATCTTCTTTCAATATAAGAATAATATTTGCTTCCATCCATGAATCTGGTACCTTCACTTCTAAAAATACTTCATTATAGACTTCCAACATTAATGGACCTAAAGTATCTTGTAAATACTTATAAAGTTCTGCCATCTGGTCCTGGTGTTTTGTTGTTCTTTTGCCTCTTGATCACTTCGGTTAATTCCATCATTGTTGTTCGTTCATTTAACATGGCTTTCACTGTTTCAGGTACTTTAAGTAATTCAGCTTTTTCCAAATATTGTTGTATTCTATCTTCTGGAATTTTCTCATGATCATACAGCTTTTCATAATAATCTTGAATTATTATTATTTTTTTCATCATTTTGGTAATAGAGAGTTCCTTTCTCATCTACCAATCAATGTATCAATTTCTTTTCTTTCTCTTTTTTCAATTTATATGCCAACCATCTTCCTGGTTTATTCACATTTTCAAAGAAATTCTGTTTAGCACTTATAATTTTTTGTGCCAATTCTTCTTTATCTAGTAAATTCAGTTTATGTTTTATTAGTTCCATTTGATTTTTTAAATTCTTTTTTTGGTGTTTCTTTCTGTAGTTCTAATTCTAGTCTTTTGTGTTCTTCTAATGTCTTTTGGTTTTGTTTCTTCTTATTTTTCTTTCACATATGTTATGGCTAGTCCCCAGATATACATATGCCTTAGCAGTATCCCATACATTTTGCAGTGAAGTCTCTTCTTTCCTATTCTTTTTAAAAAAGAAGTCCAGTTGTTTTTCCATTGTTTGTATAAATTCCTTGTCCTTTAATATTGATTGATTCAATGTCCATCTCAATTTTCTCTTTTGTCCTTTCCACTTAACTTTTACTGGGTTGTGGTCTGCCCAAATGCTTGATTCTATTTCTATTTCTTGCACATTTGCTTTTAACTCTGGTGACATCCATATCATATCTATTCTTGACCAAGACTTGTGCCTATTTGAGTAAAATGAATATTGATTTTTCTTAGGGTATATTTCTCTCCATACATCTTGAATGCCTATTTCTTCCATCATTTTGAAGAAGGTCTTTGGAAGTGTTTTTCTAGCTTTTTTGCCTACTTTAGTACTTTTATAATCAAGTTCTCTGTCTACAATTGCATTAAAATCTCCTACCGCACAAATATTTTCATATTCCAATTCTATAATTTTCTTGTGGAGTTTTTCATAGAAATCTTCTTATTTGTTGTTTGGTGCATATATTGCTATCAAAAGTATCTGTTTGTAGTTCATTGTTACCTCCACCATCAAAATTCTCCCATCTTCATTTGCAAAAATTTGTCTAGCGTTTGTTTTTTTTAATATATAAGGCCACCCCCCTTTTCTTTTGCTGTGCTAATGAAAAATATAATTTCCCAATTTTAGGATATTCCAATAATTTATTATATTGTTTTTTAATGTGAGCCTCTTGAAGACAAATTATGTCTAACGTTAATTTTCCTAATTTATTAAAAATTCTTTTCCTTTTCATAGAAGAGTTCAGTCCATTTATATTAACTGACAGCAATTTTATGTCTTCTTCTATCACTTTATTTATTTATCGCTATATAAATAGGTGTTGTTGTTCTACTTGCTCTTATTTCTCTCTGTTATTTTATCCTTGCACCTTCTCGTTCTGCACTTTCTTCTAGCTCTATTTCACCTTTCTCTTGTTGTGTGTTTCCCCCTCCTGATGCTTTCTCTTGCCTTTTACCATCTATTTCCTCTCTTCATCTTTTTGTCTCATAAAACCCAAAATACTGGTCATAAAATTGCTCTGCTTTGTCTATAGAGTCCAATCTGTGTCCCTTTTCCATCCAAGTCACCAATATTCCCTAGAGTACAAGCCATCTGAAATTTATTTCATGTTTAAATAATTGTTTTGTCAAAAATTGATTTTTTTTAAAAAAAATTGATTTATATGCCGCCCTTCTCCGGAGACTCAGGGCGGCTTACAATGCATTAAGCAATAACCTTCATACTTTTGTATATTTATACAAAGTCATCTTATTGCCCCCACAAACTGGGTCCTCAATTTACCTACCTTAGAAAGGATGGAAGGCTGAGTCAACCTTGAGCCTGGTGAGATTCGAATTTACAGTAATTGCAGACAGCTGGTGTTAATCACAATGCTATTAGTCTGCTAAGCCACCAGGCCCTTATATTGTTTCCTTATGTCTCTTACTCTTCTAGGAATTTGTTTCAGGACTACTATTTCTCTCCCTTTATATTTCAATGGTTTATCTCTTGCTCTCTGGAGTATTTCTGCTCTTATTGCCTTCTTAGAAAATCTCAGATGTACCTCTCTGGGGACTTGATTCCATTGAGAGCTGCTATAAAGCTGGGGCAGTCATAGCAGAAGCGTGGAAGTAAAGGGAAGTGTGGATCATCTGGTTGAGATGTCTGCTTTTCTTAAAAATACAAGGAGGTTTCTTTTCATAACCTCCTGGAAATAGCTAAGAGGAGAGAGTGGCAAAAAGAAAGGAGGGGGTAGTGGGTGTGTGCCAGTTTCTCTACCTCTGACAATACAGCAGCGAGGAAAGCGGGCGAGCCCAAACGAAAGAAGAGAAAATTAAATGAATTAGCAGAACTGATTTGGACAACAAGAGAATAAGAGCAGAAAGCCTGATAGAGTATTTTAAAACTTTTTAATCTTAACAAATGAAATTGAACTAAATTTAAGTGATGGAATGAATTGTTTTTAAAAGGAAAAACTTTTTCTATTTATCCTGGGTGAAAATGAACTGCAGTGCCACCTAGAGGCACCACTGAAAGGATAATGAACTGAATAATAAAGTTAAATGAATAAGACAAGACAAGAATGACATCGCTGAACTGATTAGAAATTGTTTGGTCTAATAGACTGAGGTACACTGAGCCTTGTTTTTAAATTCAAGCTGGAAAAGTATACCTTTTGAAGTTTGCAAAAGAAGAAGTAACAGAAAACATTATTGACAACTCCCATTCGGTTTGGCTTTTCGGGTATTGTGGATAACAGAGTGGAGATTATACTTGTTAATTTTTAGTTCCTTTTTCTTTCTTCTTCAGTTGCTTTTTTTTGTGTTTAACAATTGGTTGGATTGTGTTTTTCCTTTTTTTCCCTTCTTTTTATTTTTGATTGTGCTTCTTTTTTGTACACAGACATTCCTCTTTTTTTCTTTTTTTTCCTGGCTTGTTGGCTTT
This sequence comes from Pantherophis guttatus, assembly GCF_059756535.1. Classification (NCBI taxonomy): domain Eukaryota; kingdom Metazoa; phylum Chordata; class Lepidosauria; order Squamata; family Colubridae; genus Pantherophis; species Pantherophis guttatus. The sequence goes on from NC_142067.1 coordinate 74,238,230, forward strand.
TTGGTCTAGTTAATTCCTCAATAGAGGAAACTTGGATTAAGGTTAGAAAAACCTGAAGATTAACATCGTGAACATTGGATTTAGATTGTAATTCTCTATTTTTTATTGTTTTGTTTTTCGTTATCTCTCTTTGTCTCCTTTGTATTTTTCTTTTCTTTTTTCTTTTTGGTTGGTTGGTTTACTTCTGCTTTTTTTTTTTTTTAATTCACCCAACGGGGTGGATTAAATATTTGGATTATAAATTCTATTTGGATTACAACCTGGTGGATTATAATATCAAGACTCTACAAGATGAAGAAAACAACAACACATCTTCCTTCAACAGCCTCGGCAACAACTTCTAGCCCTGCAGCTCAGAGAACATTGGACACTATGACTATGGAACTGTAATTTAAAAATATGATACAGGCGTTTCATGAGGACTTCAAAGAAAGAATAGGCAAATTAAATGAGAGAATGGAAAAAGTAGAAGGGGAATTAAATGATGTCAAGAGGATAATTGAAAAAAATGAACAAAGAATACAAAAGGTGGAAGAAAAAGTAGAATTGACAGAAAAAAGAGTGGGAAAGCTGGATGACACTTACAATAACTAATAAAAACCAGGAAAAGACAATTATTTCTTTAGAAATGGATCGTGCAGATTATTATCTAAGATTTCAAAACATAGAAGAGAAAGGGGAAAATTTAGCTGAAATAAAGGTAGAGTTGTTGGCAGAAGCAATGGAGGAAACTAAAGAAAAGATATTGAGTGAGATAGATGAGATTTTTAGAGTACATACTAGCAATGAGAAACAAATTACCTAGGGAGGTGCATGTAAGATTCACCAAGAAAGCAATAAAAACAGAGACAGCAAGAAACAACCCAATAAAATATAAATGCAGAGAGATGGTGGTGTTGAAACAAATACCTAGAAGAGTTAGAGATCTGAGAAAAGAGTACCAGTTCTTGACAAAATGTTTAATTAAAAAAGGAGTAAGCTTTAGGTGGTTAATATAGGAAGGAATATTTCTGAATTGGCAGGAGCAAAAACACACAGATTAGACTCGCTAAGGAAGGCAGAACTATTTTATTTTTTTTATTGAAAAAGTTTTTCAACTACAAATTTTTCCCCCTTTCCCCCCCAACCCCCCTCCCCCTCCCCCCCCCCATGGCTTCTGCAAGATGAAATCCAAATTAGTATCACATTATATAATACTTTACCACCCTTTTACACCACCCCCTCTTCCAAAAGTCTTTTTTACAATGGTAGAGGAATTAAATATTCAAGATGTTTGGAGAAGAAGATATCCGAAAGAAAAACGATACACTTTTTATTCAAATATACATATGTCATGGTCTAGAATAGATATGATGTGGATATCAACTGATTTATTAGTTAATATACAAGATATAAACATTGAAGCAAACACATGGGCAGATCGTAATACGATCACATTTATATGGAAGGGACAAAAAAAGAGATCAAGATGGACATTAAATCAAACAATATTAAATGAAAAAGAGTTTCAACAATTTATGGAGAAAGAATTGACTTTCTTTTTCAGAGAAAATAAAAAGGAAGATACCTCATTACAAAATGTGTGGGATACAGCAAAAGCATACATTCGAGGATTGGCAATGACTTATTTGGGAAAAAGGAATAAAAAGAAAAGACAAACTTAAAAAAAATTGGAAGAGGAGTATAAGAAATTAAAATGGAACTACAGAGAGATAGACAAAATAAGAGGATTAAAAATCAAATGGACCTTTAAAAACATGAATTAAATCTAATTGAAAAAGAGGATTTGACGCGCAAAATAAAAACTTCTAAGCAAAATTTTTTGAAAATACAAACAAGCCAGGAAGATGGTTGGCATACAAAATGAAAAAGGAGAGAGAGAAAAAGTTAATCAATCAACTAACTAACTGTAAGCTATCAAAATGAAGAAAAGAAAAAAATAGTACAGAATTATTACAAGAAACAATATAAACAAGAGACAATATCAGAAGAAAGGATAAAACAATACCTAGAAAAATCAACTATCCTTGAGGTGGCTAAGAGACTACAACCGGGAGAACGGCTGTAAGGAGCTTTCCCAAAAGCAAATTAGGTTTTTCTTTTTAACGTTTGTTAAAAAGAAACGTTTGTTAAAAAGAGCCTTGATAGTACAGTGGTTTAGTGCACCCTGTTATTAACACAGCTGCCTGCAATTTCTGCCGGTTCGAATCTCTCCAAGGCTCAAGGTTGACTCAGCCTTCCATCCTTTCTAAGGTAGGTGAAATGAGGACCCAGTTTGTGGGGGCAATAAGCTGACTTTGTATAAAATATACAAAAGAATGAAGGCTATTGCTTAACGCATTGTAAGCCGCCCTGAGTCTCCGGAGAAGGGCAGCATATAAATCAAATTAAAAAATAAAAAAATAAAAAAAACGTTTTAAAGTATTTTTATATTTTTAACTCACTTTTAATCTATTTTTAATCTATACCGGACTCTTACAAAGCACATATAGTGTGGCTACTGTTTGTTTTAGACATATTTTAACAACACTACAACCTGCGTTCCTGGCCTAGGCTACTCCTGTGACTCCTCCTTGCAAGGCCTGAAATTCGGATTACCGGACTTGTTGACAAACCTCACTGGAGGCCCCTAACTTCGGAGGGGATTTTGAGCTGTTTGTTTTTGGAACAAGTACAGTAAGGAACTGGCTGCAGACGCTCCTGGTAGGCCTGCCTTTAATGAAACTTTATCAGCTTTTTAGTCTCCTTCCCCCACATATTTCCCTGTGAAATAATTTAAACAATTTAAACATTTCTGAAAATAGATGATAGCAAAGAAGTAGGAGTAAAAGACAAGCCGTTGTTTGGAAAGGAGATTGGTTTTTACCTCTGTGGTGCCTCAGCTGAGACCATCATTAAGGCCTACCTTAACTACGATTGCCGAGGGAGGATAAATTATTGCGATATTTAATTTCGCTGAGAGATACTGGACATCGAGAGGATCTTCCAATTCTTAAATGGCCCTCACTCCGCAGCTAAGGAGGGTGAGATTGCACACTGTCCTGACGCGCGGAGAGAGTGGGAGGGTGTAAGACCTCAACCCAAACAACAAAGCATTGCAAGTACTGATGCTAACCCTCATCAAGGAAGAAGGTTGTTAAAGAAACAAATCGCTTTAAGGATAAGGAAAATCCCATGCAATAGAGGACGATGGACTTCAGAGGAAAGGATAACCCTCTCACTTGCACAGCTATTGAAATCTGATCCTTTATTAATAGATCTACTCAGATATGAAAAACTTCCCCAGCATAGCAATTGTGTTCGACTAATACTGCATTTTGACAGCAATACTATACCGAACGCTGTAATGAAAAGAAAAGGATCCCTGCTCAGATTTGAAGTCATTCCTACAAGAGTCTTCTCGAGTGGGCCTATTAAACCGCTTTTACAAGGACTTAACCAAACATCAAAAATGGTACCTAGGAACCACTCTGCTACCTCCAGGGTCTTTCCTCCAGAATCCGGAGAAACTATAGAGGCAGGCCAGTTCAGGGAGGTCCCACATATGAAGGCAAGCACTGACAAACCAGAGGATGTTATAATCAGCGAATTTGTCTCCTTGTCTCCAAAGGAGCAAAGGTCGATGTTAATTGAATTTGATTTATTAAGATCTTCGCTAGCAGAAGCCTGTAGTTCAACGAGAAGGCTATCCAAGTCGGAAGAACGGGGAAAGCATGTGCAGACAAGGCCTAAAGTCGTTAAGTCCTCCAGCGGGATAGAAGGGAAGGCAAAAGTCTTTTCAAAGAAACAAAGACCATGAACATAGCGGCAGAAGTTCACCCTCCCCCAACAGTGCAACTGCCCTCACCTGTCTCATCTTCCTTAAGAACGGAGGAGGCACTTCAGCAACAAACAGAGGCCACTTTTGACTCCTTTGGCACTCCAGAGAAGGCGGTGGTAGTAATTCCGGACCCCTCCACCAGAAGGGTGGAGGAAGAGACACAAGGAGTAGTGCCTCGGGGTGACTAACTAGACAACAAATGGCCAACAACTAGGGTATCTTATATCCCTAGCCTTTCCCTCCTGTCCTGGAATATAGCGGGCTGGAAAGGCATTGCAAACCGGATGGATTTTATAAAATTGATTTCAACACATCATCTCATCCTCCTTCAAGAAACCTGGCTGACTACTAATGATCCACAGATCAACTTACCGGGTTTTGCCTCATGGCATAAACCGGCAGGCAAAGTCAATTTAAGAGGGAGGGCAATTGGGGGCTTAACCACGTTGGTCAAAAGGGATATGGGATGGAAGGGTGAAGAAATTTCTTTAGATCCTCAATTCCAATATATTCTGCCTATTAGATGTACGTTCAGGGGGATGGACTTAATCTTAATTAATGTATATATTGCTCCATTCTCATTCCACCTTCTAGGAAGGGATTTGTGGGATGAATTAGATTCAGTATTAGCTACCTTAAAGGGACGCTTTCCCCAAGCAAAAATTATATTAGCTGGAGATACTAATGCAAGACGAGGTCCCTCAATGAAGAGCTATGCTAACCGAGGCCTGGTACCAACTGGTTACTTTTATAATGAGTTCACTTGGTCCTCAATGGACAAGAGGACCAATAAATATGCCCAGAGGTTAATTTCCCTGCTGTTTATGAATGATATGCAAGTACTTAGTGGCTCGAGTGATGGGTATATATATCCCTATACTTTCTCATCCAACAAAACCTCAACCTCTATCGATTATATCTGAACTTCCTCTAGTTTAGTACTCCATTTTTCAGAAGTAAGAGCTATATTTAGAGAGGAAAGTGACCACTTTCCCATCATGGCTCTGGTTTCACTCTCTTCAGAAGTTAGGCCTCATTCAAGAGAGGAAATTGACACCTTAGCAAACGCCCGGGTTTATAACTATAAAAGGTTATATTGGCACAGACTTGATGTCAAATCTGTCACCACTTATTTGGGCTCAGACGAAGCCAGACACCTAGCAAGGGAAATCTCCCAATCTAAACCCGGAGACAACACCCCAATGCCAGCTTATACAGAGCTAACTTCTACTCTTAAGAACTTAATGATCCAGAACGATAGAAAAGTAGATGGGATCTCTAGAAAGTGGTTTGATGATGATTGCCATAACTTGAGGTCAAATCTAAGAGCCGCAGTTAAGAAAGTTAACCAATCCAGACAGGATGGTGATTATTCAAATATGGTTCAACTCAGGAGAGCATACAAATCCCTACTAAAAAACAAGAAAAGTAGCTATAATACCAGGATGTGGAAAGAGGTAGAAATGGCAGCGAAATCCCAATTCCCTACGATCTTTTGGCATAAGATAGCCGGTATATTAAAACAACGTTCCCCATTTATGGACACTGATATATCAGCAGTAAAATGGGAGAAGCACTATCTTGCTTTATTTGATGGTAACAATACAACAAATGTCTTGCAATTGGATATCCTCCAGCAAGAATTAAGGAAATGTCCGGAATGGACACCAGTTACCCCTACCGAAGTTAAGCATATAATTCAATCCTTAAAGGCCGGGAAGGTCCCTGGAGAGGACTTGTTGCCTCCTGAACTCTTTAGGTCCAACATTGACTTTTGGGTACCGATGCTGGTAGCACTGTTTACTTATATCGATAAAGTAGGGATAATCCCTGAAGGGTGGAGGTTAGCTATAGTTTTTCCAATTTTTAAGAAAGGTGACAGAGCTGCCCCATCCAACTACCGACCCATCAGTCTTCTTAATATAATTTCAAAAATGTATACGAAATATCTCCTAAATAAAATAGAGGACTGGTGCTTGGATAAGGAAATTCTGGCAAATGAGCAGGCAGGTTTTAGATCAGGTAGGTCTACCATAGACAATTGTTTTGTCCTTTCCCACTTAATTAATAAATACAAGACCCAGGGGAAAAAGCTGTATACCGCCTTTATTGATCTTACTGCTGCTTTTGATTCTATAGATAGGAACCATTTGTGGAGGAAACTACAAATTATGGGGATGGACCCCAGACTTATTTTGTTGATCAGGATTCTCTATACGAATACGGCAATTAGAGTCAGATATGCAGCAAATGGGGCTTCAACAAACAGCATACCGACAACTAGAGGAGTGAGGCAGGGCTGCCTGCTGGGCCCTACTCTTTTTAACCTTTATATAAATGATATCCCAGCGCAGCTGGATGATCTTATGACGCACAGCCCCCAAATAGGCTCTAGATTTATTAACGTATTAATGTATGCCGATGACTTAGTGTTGTTTTCTAGAACCCAAATAGGATTGAGGAGACTTCTTGACAAGCTCACACGTTACTGTACTGCAAACCACTTGACTATAAATGTAGCTAAATCAAAAGTTTTAGTCTTTGGCAACAAAAATAAAAAGCACAATTGGCAGATTAATGACACAAAAATTGAACAAGTTACCCAATATACTTATCTTGGAATTGTTTTTTCCAGTGCAGGAGGTTGGACTCCGCACCATCAATACCTTTCTCAAAAGGTTAGAGCAGGAGCAAGCCTTGTATCTAAATTAAGTAAACGAATCCAACCAACCTCCATTTTACCTCTTCGTAAAGTCTTTCAGGCTAAACTTGTTCCGATCATGCTCTATGGTGCTGAAATTTGGGGTCTTACAGAGGCCCCCATATTAGAGAGAACTCAAAATAATCTGTTAAGGAGGATGCTTGGGGTAAACAATTCCACTTCAGCTGCAGCCGTCAGAGCTGAATTGGGACATTTCTCACTGTACACCTATACAATCACTTGGGTGGTAGCCTACTGGCTAAAAATGACCCAGATGGATGCCAGCAGACTCCCTAAAATATGTCTAGAGGAACACCAGATTTCAAATCCTCAAAGGTATTCCTGGCTAACCCGGCTGTCAGAAATATTGAACCGATATGGCGTAGGGTTCCCGTTGTGTGACACACTGAACCAAGTTAAACAACGGATTAAAGACATACATGGGCAAATGGACATGGCAACCCTTTCAACTAATCATTCCCTTAAACTGCTGACAGCAGTTAAAACAACTTTCACTCTGGAAAAGTATTTACATTTAGAAATGCCATCAGTGGAGAGACAGTTATTTGTTAAGTTTAGATTCAAACTTCTAGATACCAACGTTAGATTCGGCCGCTATCGGAAAATCCCGTATGACAAAAGAATATGCATATGTGGGGTAAACGTCGTGGAGGACACGGCGCATATAATATTTGAATGTAGTCTCTATCAAGAAGTAAGAAAACAATATCTGTCCCCAATTATAAATAAATTTCCCCACTGGAATATAAGCCAAAAATTAGCATTTCTGTTGAGGGCTGACTCTCCTCCCCTGGTAAGAGCGATCACTCGATACCTTAAAAGAATGACGGCAATACGAGCCAGTTATATCAAAAAACATTTTATCGATTGTAAGGAAGATGAGCTCAGTTAGAGAGGAGCTATCCTATTTGGGTTATCTAGTCTTGGCAATTTAGCTATTGAAATTTGATATTGTAAAATTTTAATGTCATCTATCATATATTTTTAGATTGCTATTTTTGTAACTGTTTTATCTTTTTCCCTTTTTTTTTTCCTTTTCTGTTTTGTTTTGTTTGAAAAGGCCTTCGGGCTATTCAATAAACTATACTATACTATACCTAGAAAAATCTGAATTACCCAAAATACCAGAAGATTACAAAAAAGCGTTAGAGGAAAGAATAACGATGATGGAATTAACAGAGGGGATTAAAAAACAAAAGAATGGCAAAACGCCAGGCCCAGACAGATTGCCAGCAGAGCTATATAAAACATTACAAGATGTAATAAGCAACACAATGCTGGAAGTATTTAAGGAACTCCTCATAGAAGCGAAGATACCAAACTCGTGGATGGAGGCATATATTACTCATACCAAAAGAAGATACAGATCTGCAACAAATAAAGAACTATAGACCGATTTCCCTATTAAATGCGGATGATAAGATATTTGCATCAATAATGGCTGATAGATTAAAGAGATTGTTAAATGAATTTATACATATGGACCAAAATGGTTTCCTATCCAAGAGACAGATTAGAGACAATATGAGAATAATTCTGAATACTTTGGAATATTATAAAGCACATCCAGAAAAACAAATGGCGTTGATGTTTCTTTTTTTTTTATTGAAAAAGTTTTTCAAATACAAATTTTCCCCCTTCCCCCCCTCCACCCTAACCCCCCCTCCCCCTCCCCTCCCCCTGTGGCTTCTCCAAAATAAAACCCAAATTAATAACAGATTATATAATACTTTACCATCCTTTTGTACCACCCCCATATACTAACCCTTTCTTTCTAACAATATTATTATATCCCCCTTATACTATACATTTCAGAAACAACATTCAACTGTAAAATTATATAATAAATTCGAATTTAGCAATTTCATCTATTCAATTCATAATCTATCCTTCTAACAATATCATTATATCCCCCTTGTACTATACATTTCAAGGCAACATTCAAAGCAACTTTCAGCTGTAAAACTATATAATAAATCCTAATTTAGCAATTTCAACTCATAATCTATCCATTTCCTCCTCCCCCATACATATATCTCTTAATTCAAATCTTTTACATATATTGATATAACATAACATCCCTTCTCCTAAACTAAACAATCAGTAAACTAACCTATCTCCACCCACTTTCCTACAGATCTACATACATAATATTTTCAATATCTTTATTCTTCTGCCCATTCCACTAAAAAAAAAAAAATACTTACATATATATATAAAATCCTCAATTGACTTTAAGTTTGTAATCCATATGATATCTTCTGTAATGTCTCTCAGCTGGATTGTTAATTCCATTACCCATGTTAGGGTAGCATCACATCCTAATTCCAACAGTATGTTCGGTATCTTCAATTACCATCTGCCCCCATCAATAGTAAATATTTTCATATATAAAAAAAACCACCTGAGTGACTTTATATTTATATTCCATATAGTGTCGTCTATAATGTCTTCCATCTAGATTATTAATTCCAACCACCGTGTTGGGGTAACAGCCAGATCTTCTGCATGCCCCAATCCCATAGTTCTCTTGCCTTATAGCTCAGCATAAACGTAATCCATTTGTCAAAGAATCCAAAATAGAAAATTCCAATCCACTCAATTTATGGCCATCTTCACATCCCAAGAGTACAGCACTACAGAGATCTGTCACTCTCCTCAGGATAATATAAACCAATACTTTGCCTCAACTAAATTTCTAAATATTCAATCGTCTCTTGAGTAACTGGCATTACACTGTTGTTTGATCTAAAAGTTTTTATTTTTGTAGGACCTGCTTCTTCTTTTCTTAACTTTTTGTGGCTTAGATCTCCATCCTGGTTTCCTTTCTATGAGTTGTATATCAACTGTTTGGTTTCCATGCTGGTCTGTAGCTTGATAAGTCATCACATTAGAATCCAAAGCCGCCTCTCTAGTATTTATAGGTAATCCAACTATAGCCTCCGAAGGAGAATCCAGAAGCGGCTCATCCACAAAAGCCTCTGTAACTTGTTGTTTTTCCGTTACCTCCACCTCCATCTGCTTAGCCTGAATTTCAATCTCTTGTTGATTTTGCTTTTCTTTATTCCCCTCGTGTATTATACGTGGAGATGTTAAACCCATTTTAAAAACCTTATAGTAAAATTCTTTCGCTTTTTCAACAGTATTTAATTGATATCGTTCTCCTTGATATCTCAATATTATACCAACTGGGACATCCCACCTGAATGGATGTTTTGTTTCTTTAGTTCAGTCACCAAAAATCCAAAATCTTTTCTATCTTTTAACATCTTAGGCGGTAGTTCTTTAAATATCCAGATCTTCCTTCCATGCATTTCAAGAGTGGAGTTGAAAGACTTTTGCACAATATCATTTCTTATTTCTTTATCTGTAAAGTAAATCACCACATCTCTAGGCAACTACCTTTGCTTTGCCACCCAAGAATTAACTCTGTAGGCCTTATCAATCTTGCAGGATACATCTTCAGGGCTAACCTTTAAAATCCTAGCCAGAACTTCAGCAGACATCTTTCTCAAATCTTGTCTTTTATCTTCCTGTATTCCCCTAATTCTAACCGCAAATTCCATGAGTCTGAATTGCATTATTGTGGTTTCATTTTCAATCCTTTGTTTTATATTATCTATACTGTAAGTCTTATAGTCAGCTTCCTTTATTTTTTTAAACTCTACTTCTGAGTTTTTTTCTTGAATCCTTATTAAATCATTTTCAATTCTTTGTATTTTATTATCCAAATTATAAATCTTATCATCAACTTCCTTAGTGTCTATTTTTGAATTTATAATTTCATCCATCTTCAGAATTATTTCTATAAAACTTTTCATATGTTGCTTCAGAATATCATACTTTTGTTGAATCAACTCTTTAATTTCCTGTCTAAAATTTTCAAGATTAAGATTCACAGTCTTATCATGTCTTGCCATCTCCTCCAGTAAAAATTTCTTTAGGTCTATGAAGCCATTCTTCTGTATCTTCAAACTCTCAACTTGTTCATGCGATTTATAAATGGGAGAGTCCCCCCCCCCCATGGCTTGGTTATCTGGCTTTGTCAGTTTTAGCGCCATCCTGCCACACAAAAGATTTTTTTTCCCTTTTTCCTTTTAAAGAAAAAGACTTCTCTCCAAACAATATCAATAACAAGAAACATGAAATAAGAATTTTTTCTCTTCACTTCTAACCAGTACTTTTGCTAGATACTTTGTAACTTTGTAACTTCGTAACGTTATAAGCTATTCAAACGGAAGGACTTTCACTTTCAGCTTTTCTCAAGCCTCAGCCAGTCGCCATTTTAAACTCTCCTTTTTCCTCCTTTCACTCTTCTTTAACTTTAAAATCAGTCTTGGGGGTTAGAATACTTGCAGTTTAGGATCCCCGATCCGAATTTCATCCTGCTTATTCAGATGATCTGTTAATTTCGTTGATTGGTCCGGTCCCAGCGCCTGGCTCTGCAAAAAGGCAGAGTTCTCCCGAAGCCCGGAGCAGCGGCGAGCCGAAATAGGGAGCCACAACCTGCTCGTCCCCAAGAGTAAAAAAAAGAACTCTGGGGACTTCGCAGAGGGCTCTACCTGCCCTCGCCTGCTCTGTCTCACATTTCCTTCAGGAAATGGAGTTTTTCGAGCCACCTTTCAGATGTAAAGGCGGCTCTCTACAGGCAACGGGGCTGGCGGTCTCAGAGGACCATCTGGCGGCGACGGAAGCCAGACCGGAAGCCGGCGTTGATGTTTCTTGATGCACAGAAGGAGAATTGGCAATTTATGACAGACTATGGATTTGGGGGGAAGATTTATAAATATGATTAAAACAATTTATTATAAACGATCAGCCAAAGTGATGGTAAATGGAGATATGACCGAGAAGGTTAATATTATGAAAGGCACAAGACAGGGTTGTCCTCTATCGCCATTATTATTTGTGTTGACATTAGAGGTATTAAATAGAAATATAAGACAAAATGAAGAGATAAACAGTATTAGAATTAAAAGAAGAAGAATATAAACTACAGGCATTTTCAGATGATTTAGTCTTTATTTTAGAAGAGCCGCAAGCAGTTGGGCCAAAATTAATAGAACACAAATAGGAGAATATGGAGAAGTGGCAGGGTTGAAAATCAATAAAGAAAAAATGAAAATATTGGTGAAAAATATCACAGAGAAACAGAAAAAGGAGTTAATGGAGAAATTGGATATACAGATTACTAAAAAAGTAAGATACTTAGGAATTCAGTTAACAGGAAGATGTATCATGATTAAGGAGGATAATTACTATAAATTGAAAAGACATATTGAGACAGATTTGGAGAGATTCGGAAAACCAGTAGCAAACATCCCTGCCCCCCCCCCAATGCCCAGCTGAGCCACACAATCATCAAAGGCTTTTTTTTTAATTTTTAAAAGCTTTTTTTCCTACAACCTCTTCCGCTGAAAAAATGCTTTTAAAAGTAAAAAAAGCCTCTGCTGATCAGGCAACTCAGCTGGGATCATCAGAGGCTTTTAAAAGCATTTTTTTTTACTACCTCTACGGCCGAAGAGAAGAAAAATGTAGAAAAAATGGTTTTAAAAGGTAAAAAAAAAAAGTTGGCCACGCCCACCCAGTCACATTACCCTCCCCAAGCCACACCCACAGAACCGGTAGTAACAAATTTTACATTTCACCACTGCATTGGAGGGTCATGATCTGCAACTGGGCTGGCATGCTTTTTTATGGTATGGGAAGAATAAGATACATAGTTACTTTCAAAGACATTATGTAAGAAATGCTTTATTATCAGTATGGGAGAAAGTTAGTGTAATGATTGCCTCTCCTTCCAACTTAAGAAAGTAAAAATTCTTGAAACATGGTCGTTCAAAAGGAACCTTTTATTAACCAGAAGTGATAGCAACCCAGTTAAAGCAAGATCTAAATACCCTTAGGCAAGTCAAGTAGGATTAAAGCAGTAGAGACCCCTCCCTTTAAGTCAAAATGCAGATTTTAGCCAATACACAAGTGTGAAGATGTTTTCTTTACTAGTTTCTCTGAGAACCCAAACAAACATGTATTAACACCGTTATCCTATAAAGTGAAACAACCCACATGGCTATCATAAACATTCCTCCACGTTAAGAGGATCTCAGGGCTCTTTGGCGCCAGGATATAGGTTGTAAAATATCTGTTGACACAGGCAATGCTATTAAATTGAATCCAAGCCTCCCCCTTCTCCCAATTGATTGGCAGTATCACTCTTAGGGATCTGACAGTTAGAGAAAAACATTATTTGAAAATACCAATATGGCTTTCAACAATGGAAGCATTAGTACATCCAAATATTATTAACATGGGAAATATTATTAGATATAAAGATATTTTATCAGAAAAGGGGGAATTGAAAATGAAACAAGAATTAGAAGAACAAGGGATTGATATGGAATGGTACACACAAGTGCAAATACAATCGAGATATGAAAAAGATGCAAAGTTATACGGTTTTTATTTGGAGATGACAAAATTGGATGAGATACTCACAGGAACAGATGAGAGAATGATTAAAAAATTGTATAGTTACTTACTTTCTATTAAATTAGAAGAAGAACAAGTAAAAGAAACAATGATAGCATGGGCAAAAAACTTTGGATACACAATAGTTAGATAAATGGCAGCAACTATGGGAAAGAAACTATAAGTTAACAATGGCAACATACAAAGAGAATTTGTATAAAATGTTTTATAGATGGCATATGTCACTTGACAGATTGATAGATTGGCAAAAATGTTTAAAGATGAATCAACTAAGTGTTGGAAATGTCACCAGACACCAGGATCGTATTACGATATGTGGTGGACATGTGCAGAAGTGAGAAATTATTGAGCAAAAATTCAGATTTGGTTAGAGAAAATGATTCAGCAATATATTGATTTAAAATCGGAGCTGTTTCTGTTGGATACTGTACCTGAGAAAATTAGTAAAGAAAATGTATATTTGATTATTCATGTAATAACTGCAGTGAGAATTGTATTTGCACAAAATTGGAAAGCGGAAAAAATCCCTACAGAGGGAGAGGTAATTAAGAAAATATTAGAATGTGCAGAAATGAATAGATTAACATTAGCAATTAAATGGAAGGAAAAATCGGAATATTACAACATATGGGGGCAATTTTATTATTGGATTGAAAATGAATATGGACAAAAAGTGGTGTAAAATTAAATAAATCCGGAAGAAAAATGTTTTAACAGGAGATATATTAAATTGAAATGTAAAATCAAAAAAATATAAATATTATGAAGACACCAAATTTGTACCCAGATGACACACTGAATGATAAATGATGCAATGTTTGTTTTAAAAAAAATAAAAAACTTTTAATAAAAAAATCAATCCACAAGATCCCGTTTTCTTTTTCCCCTTTCTTATTCTCAGTCTCCAAACAGTTTAACATTCTTTGCTGTTGTAATCCACAAAATCAGTTTGTATGTTAATCCCAGTTTCTTCAAAAACTGTTCTCTTCTTCTCTTGATAAATTTGTAATCCACAAAGGCCCACCAAACCCCAGAGTTCAACCACCAAGGCTCATAAATCACCAAAAAGGAGAGCTCAGTCTTCCACCTGATCTAAAAGTAAATCCCTGCTGTTTCCCAGTATCAATTTACTCTGTTTAGCTTCCATATGTGTTCAGAGAGCTACAATGTTTAAAAAGTTACAATGTTTCACTCTTTGTTTCTGCTATCCAGTATAAACAGTTTACAGGTGCAGATAACTTGCTTGTTACTTGTAGCAAACAGGCTAATCAATAGCGGATGTCAAGGACAGTTCACTCCACTCAGTTTCACTTCTGAATGTCTTTCTCCTCCTGTAGATGTTGCTGTTGCTCTATTTCTCTCCTTTTTATCTCTTTTTGACTTGTATTATATTATCCAATCCAAAACTTTTTAGGGGTTCCAGGAGTCAAAATTTCATATTCCAAAGTTTTCAATTCAGTTAATATTGTTGTTGAAATGACCAGTCCAATTTTCCTAGCTTCAAACTTACTTTTCTCTCTCATACAGTTCTGTTTTCCCTTTTCTGGATCTGTAAACAGCTCTCAAGCTTGCTCGCTGCTATTCTGGGGGGTGGAAAACAAACAATTGCACCTCCTCCTCTTTTGAGTCCCATTTTTACCCAGGCTAATTATAAAGGGGGCAAGTTCCTCAACAGAAATTGGAAAAGTCTCACCCATATCAGCCACACTATTCCTTAGTCTTTTATGATTGCTTCATCGGTCGGCTGTCACAGCCTCGGTCAGGCACGTAATGGCAATCTTTTTCTTACCGCTGGATTAAGAGTTTCCTCCAATCAAACAAGGAGTTTGTGATCTCCTTGTGATTGATGGAGTGTCATCTCTGTTTTCATCACCCCTCCAGGGTGACTTGGGTCCCAAAAGACCTCCTGGCAGGTAAAATTTGGCGAGTTTCCATGGAGCCCCATAAAAAGACACCATGTCGTCATGACGTCAGCCCCCCTCCCTACTGTACTTACTTTTCAAAGACCTCCAGTAGAGGCTGACCCATGTAGCAGAGAGGCAGAAGTCTTTTATTCAGAAGCTGGTGAAGGAATACAAACGTGAGATATAAGGATAAAAGACCAGCTTCTCTGCCATAAAGGCCTGCAAGCTTAGCTTGGGCCTAGTCTGGCCAGCACTGAACAGCTCCTGCTTGCTGCTGACAGGCTAGTTTGAATGAGCAGCTTCAGGGACTGGGGCATGGCAGGCAATCAAAGTAAAGCCCAATGAAACAAGCTCCATGTTGATTGGCTGCCATGCCCCAGTCCCTAAAGCTGCTCATTTGCACTAGCCTGTCAGCAGCAAGCAGGAGACTACTTGATGCCGGCCAGACTAGATCCAAACTAAGCCTGCCACGTGGATCAGCCATCAGAATGCACAGGTTGTTAAATGCATATGAGGTATCTCAGTGGGTCGGGGGAGGCCTTGGGTGGCCTGCTCCAGCACCAGGCCCCACATGATCTTCCCCACCCTGAGATACCTCATATGCATTTAACAACCTGTGCATTCAATTAGTGAGTGCATTGGGGAAAGCAGGGAGTGATCACGTTCACTTAACATGATTCAATCAAACGAATCCTCGGGTTACAAATGTAATTGGCAGGCTCTATTACATTCGTAACTCGAGGATTACCTATAATTGTACATTTAAGAGAAAGAATTCATTACCGTGTTTCCCCAAAAATAAGATCCTGTCTTATATTTTTTTGAACCCTGAAATAAGCGCTTGGCCTTATTGCCATGTGCTCAAAAGCCTGATTGGATTTATTATCAGGGGATGTCTTATTTTGGGGGAAACAGGGTAGGTTTATTCAAAGATAGACATACATTGTTGAGGAAATTATAGAACAAAACTTCCCATCATTTCAGTAGACCTACACTGCTAATCTGTAGACTTCCTTGTAACTATAATTAATCTCTTACTTTGATCATGAAAAAATGATGTATCCACTAAACCAGGAAGACTTTCATATTAACAGCTGATACTTCCCTAGAAGTAAGCAGACTAGGCAGTAGTACTTATAAATACTGTCATCATAATAGTAGTTGCTGTGCAAGTAAAAAATTATTACCTCTAGAATAGCTACCTTCCAAAATACATCCTGCTGATCATTAGTTCTGCCAAAAATTTTGTCTACCTATGTCAGCTTTATCTTCCTGTGCCATGATGTTGTGAATTACCTAAGCCTTCTAAAAAATACCATGATTCTGAATCTTTGTTAACTGTCTTTCTCCTCCAACACACAGCGAAGGAGGGAGGAAATTATGGTATTTAGGAAAATAATTAGATATTATTGTAATGGATTTTTAAAAACAGCATGAACTTTTAACTGGACAATATTAAATTTTAAAAATGACATATTTGGCAAAATCAATCTCTTTACAAATGCTAACAATTCATTGCAAGGATTTTTTTAATATACGAGGACATAAGAAAAGCAAAGATCATCTAATGACAGGCATAATATTAATATTACATTTTCAATGATGACTCACTTGCTAAGTACCAACAGAAAATATGTTATAAAGCCTTGCTGAAATTCATTAGTAAAGCAGTTGGCAGTTATCATATTTCACAGAAACACCTGCATGTTTATCTTCTCATTACCAATTGGATGATGGAATTTTTTTCAAGCACATTTCAAAAAATCTGCCAACTTCAAGTGTAAAAAAAATAAACTTTGTAGTTAATTTCTCCCTTAACAAAGTACAGCTGTTGAGAATAATTGCTCAAGATCTTACCCTGTAATGTCAACTGCAGCAGAACAAAGAGTATTTAATTAGCAAATCTATTCAGTAATTCAACACCTATTATATAAAATGCCTTTGTGATTTTATTCAGGATAATTTGCTAAGAGGGTTATTACTGACATTCAGATGAAATTCAAAAGTCCTACGCGAGTAGAGTCATAATAGCAGCAACGATTTCCCCCCCACATCAGGAGATCCTGTGTCAGTCACAACTGTCTTTTTTGCAATGCAGCAACTTATTTCTTGACTTCTTAATTCCCGGACTCAGTACAGTGGCAAAAATATTACAGTGAGAGTCCTTCATGCCAATATTCAATCAGCAATGCACTATTAAAATATCTAGCAGAAAAGTGATTTTTTTTGTTATGAGTGACAGCACTATGATCAAATTGATCATTTAAACTATAAACTGAAATGGTGGAATTTTGTGAAGAGGTTGTAAAAAGGAAAGGGACAGAATAAAAAAAAAAGTCCTTACTATTTATTGTGATTAATATTTTGTGTTACAACTCAATTACCTATTCATTTGTTTGACTTTGCAAGATAATTAAAACCAAAAATTGCATTTGTTCCAACCTATTTTTATATTATGTAATCTATCGTATGTAGTTTACTGTGTACACAGTAGCCCACCTTTTTTTTTTTACCGATCACACTTATTAAGTTTTTATAGTCTGAAAACAAGTCTTAAAATGTTTCATATGTCTATTTTTTAATACTTGTATATAAAGCTATCCGTGGAACACTTGCCAATTCAGAACAAACCTGTTACTAAGGCTACTTCTTACATTACAGTTTTAGCCAATGCCCATCATACTCTTCTACCTGTAGTTGTAGTAGAGAACCAAACTCCACTGAAATTTCCCATATTATCATAATGGAGTATAAGATGCACTCCCCCCCCCCAAGAGGGTGAAAATTTCGGTGCATCTTATACTTCGAATGTAGCCCTGCCCACCCACTGGCCCCCACCCTTTTGCCTCTGCCTCCCAGCAATTTACCTCCTTGCAGCAAGCAACAAACAGCAAAACAGCCTATTTCAGCTTCAGCACAGCCTGATTAGCACAAGCTGACTGTCGGTTGGATCGGCCTCCCGACCCTCAGCTGTTTCAGGCTGCAGGGATCGCCATTGCCTATTGCCACACGGGCCTCCGCTGCTTGCTGCAAGCAGGCAAATTGCTGGGAGGCAGATTTTTTTTTTCTTGTGCTGAAAATGAAAATGAAACTAAAGCAGGGTGTGTTTGCTGCAACAAGGCAAATTGGAAGGCAGAGGCAGAATTATTGTGAGTGTTTTATGGTCTTATTTTCTTCTTTGTGTCCTTTTGTTGTAAAATTTCTGTCTAGAAACAACAATTAGCTGGAATTTAAAAAGCATTTCACTAACTTAATTGAAATGTTACCTGAAAGGAAAATAAAGAGAGGAGGAAAAAAGCTTTATATCTAACAGATTGTGTGCTGAATAACTTACAGATTCTGATTACAATACCAATCTATGCAAAGAAAAAAACTTAAAATAGTTCAAAACTGGTAAAATTTCATATTATTTCCCATATCCATGCACTAGCGTATATCTTGTTTTCCTCCCCAAAAAAGATAGGTGCATCTTATAGTCCGGAGAGTCTTATACTCCGAAAAATACAGTATGTGCTTATAGTGAAATCAGATAAATTAGATAAAAATGGATAAGCTTTAAGTAAGAGAGAGAGGTCCATCAATTATGCTATCTTGAGAGCTGCTCAGCAAAGGCCAAGAAATAGTGTGTTGTCTTTTTTTGAGATCCCCTGGGGCCTAGACACCAAGGAATCCTCTGAATGAGACAGGACCAAGCTTTCTTATATACAGAATGTCCTACATTTGCAGTAACCCAGCTGCACCATATATAAAGCTGCATGCAGACAGGATCTAAAGACCCTCTGAGTCTTTCTTTCCAACCATATGACAACAGCCATATAGCATACTAAGTTGATAGAATGATCAAAATCCAAAAGGCAAAATGTAATTGGAAGGTATATGTAGCTTCCGTTGGGAATACCCAAAACTATATATTCTTATCTTGGAATACGTACCAGCTGTTCAAGCGGCCGCATGATCCCAGGAAAAGATGCTGTTCATCTGTCGTTCTTGTAATGACCGGGACAATGGAATTTGTCCCTCAAGGTATCCCCTCTCACCTGGATATCTAAGGCCTGAACTTCCAAAAATGTCCAAATGTCAACCAAGAAGAAAAGGAATTGGAAGGCTTCTATTACAGAAGTCATCACAGAACAAAGTGTATTTTCTAACAGTATGATTTGTTTAAATAGGGTAGTGTTGGTCAAAGAAGGCTAGTTACCTATCAAAAGAGTAAAGGCATGCACCAAGTAGAAGCAGTGCTTAATTAACAATAGGCTTCTTATTTTGTTCTATATAAAGAAAAACAAACTTCAATTGATCTACATTATATAATAAATGTTACTTTATTTCTATTTGCAAACTTTACACAACACACCAAGTTTATCTATATTTGTCCTATGCTCAACAAGTCATAATAAAGGAGAGTATTTGTAGCTCAGGATTGAATGGTGCTCTGAGCTTGGTTGTTTTCTTGCAGACATTTCATCACCCCAAACTAAGTAACATCATCATAAGTCATAATAATTAAGATTAAACAGATGAGTACCAAATTCCGAAAAGAAGTAGTGGTAGGAAGGTGTCAGAAGGTATCTTAGATTTCCCTAAAGCTGGGGTTCTTACCATGGGTCTATGCAGCCTTTGGAGGTCTGTTGAGAAATTTTAGAAGTAGCATCTATGAACCTATTTGTTTTCTTTGTAGTATAAACTCTATTTATATATTTTATCTTATGCATTTAAATACATTTTAAAGGGGTTCACAGCTTTCACCACTTGCAAAGAGTCCCACAGAACAAAAAAGTTAAGCACATCTGCCCTACAGAAATGTATTTCCTATTAGGAAACAACTACTGTATTTCCCCGAAAATAAGACCATTATATTTTTTTGAATCCCAAAATAAGCGCTTGGCCTTATTTTCAGGGAGGTCTTATTATTTTGGGGTGCGTGGAGCAAGATGAGGCTTCTCTTGCCGTCGTACCTGATTTCTAGCTCTGCATTTAAATATTTTCAGAGAGGGTTTATTTTTGGGGAAGGCTTATTTTAGCGCATGCGCTCAAAAGCCCGATTGGTCTTATTATCAGGAGATGTCTTATTTTTTGGGAAACAGGGTAGTTGATTCCCAATAATTTTTGACTACTACATATTGTCCTTACATATTGTTATGGGGGATTTTAACCTGCCATCCGCTGGTGAGATGTCGGAGACGGCTCATGGCTCCATGGCCCATGGAGTTCATGGCTTCCATGACAGCCATGGACCTGACCCAGGATTGATTTTTGTCTCTGATCAGTGGCTGAATGATCTAAGAATAGGGGATATAGACATCAAGCCCTTGTCATGGTCTGATCATTCTCTCCTTCACATGGACTCTCAAGTCACTTCTACCCACCGCAGGGAGACGGAACCAACCAAATGGTTCCGTTCCAGGCGCCTGATGACCCCGAATGGTTCCTGACGGAGCTTGGGCCATTTCCTGAGACTCTGTTAAAGGCCCCACCCACTTGGGGAATCACACTCTGGACTTGATTTTTGTCTCTGATCAGTGGCTGAATGATCTAAGAATAGGGGATATAGACATCAAGCCCTTGTCATGGTCTGATCATTCTCTCCTTCACATGGACTTTCAAGTCACTTCCACCCACCGCAGGGAGACAGAACCAACCAAATGGTTCGGTCCCAGGCGCCTGATGATCCCGAAAGGTTCCTGACGGAGCTTGGGCCATTTCCTGAGACTCTGGCTCACGACTTGATTGAGGACCTGGTGGTCGCCTGGGACAGGGCGGCTACTGGGGCCTTGGACCGCGTTGTGCCTTTGCGGCCTCTGACCCGATGCCGATCTTGTCTAGCTCCTTGGTTTTCCAAGGAGCTGAGAGAGATGAAGCATCGGAAAAGACACCTGGAGAGTGATTGGAGGACAAGCCGATCTGAATCTGACTGAACACAGGTGAGATTTTATATTAAGACCTACCTAGTGGCGACAAGAGCGCTGAAGTCTAGCTACTTCTCCGCTCTTATTGCATCTGCAGAGAATCCCCCAGCCACGCTGTTTAGGGTGACCCGCTCCCTACTTCAGGTGGGGGTACGGGAAGATCCCTTACAGGGTCAAGCTAAGGATTTTGTACAATTCCTGCATGATAAAATCGCTCAGATTCGGGAAGGCCTGGACTCCGATTGGGTAGATCCAGGGGAGGAGACGGGGGCAGGTCTTGAGAGCCTTATCTGGGAAGAGTTTGACTCTGTGGCTCCTGAGGATGTGGACAGGATTCTGGGCAAGCTTAACGCTGCCACATGTTTATTGGACCCGTGTCCCTCCTGGTTGGTACTGGGCTCCCGGGAGGTTACACGAGGCTGGCTCCAGGGGATTATAAATGCTTCTCTGAATGAGGGTGTCTTTCCCGCTGCCTTGAAAGAGGCGGTTGTGAAACCCCTCCTCAAGAAGCCTTCCCTGGACCCGGCTATATTATCAAATTATCGTCCAGTCTCCAATCTTCACTTTGTTGTGAAGGTTGTTGAGAGTGTGGTGGCACGACAACTACCCTAATACCTGGACGAAGTTGTCTATCTGGATCCGTTCCAGTTGGGCTTCAGGTCACGATACAGCACGGAAACGGCATTGGTCGCGTTGGTGGATGATCTCTGGAGGGCTCGGGACAGAGGTTGCTCCTCTATCCTGATCCTATTAGCTCTCTCAGCGGCTTTTGATACCATCGATTATGGTATCTTACTGCACCGGCTGGAGGGGTTAGGAATAGGGGGCACTATGCTTCAGTGGTTCTCCTCCTTCCTCTTTGACCGTTCGCAGTTTGTGTTGGCAGGGGGGCAGAGGTCGACCTCGAGGCACCTTATTTGTGGGGTGCCGCAAGGGTCAGTCCTCTCACCCCTTCTGTTCAACATTTATGTAAAACCGCTAGGTGAGATCATCCGTGGATTCGGGGTGAGTGTTCATCAGTATGCTGATGACACACAGCTATACATCTCCACCCCAGACCACCCCAATGATGCACTTGCTGTGATGTCCCGTTGCCTGGAGGCCGTACGGATCTGGATGGGGAGAAACAAGCTCAGACTCAACCCCTCCAAGACCGAGTGGCTGTGGCTTCCGGTGTCCCGGTATAGTCAGCTGGTACCATCACTGACAATTGGGGATGAGATCTTGCTCCCCACAGAGAGGGCCCGCAACTTGGGTGTCCTCCTTGATTCACGGCTATCTTTAGAAGATCATTTGATGGCCGTGGCCAGGGGTGCCTTTTATCAGGTTCGCCTGATCCGCCAGTTGCGTCCCTTTCTGGATCGGGACGCCTTGCGCACGGTCACTCATGCCCTAGTCACCTCCCGTATGGACTACTGTAATGCTCTCTACATGGGGCTCCCCTTGAAAAGCACCCGGAGGCTCCAACTGGTGCAGAATGTAGCCACGTGGGTGATTATGGGCGCAGCTCGTTGCGCCCATGTAACACCTCTCCTACGCGAGCTGCACTAGCTCCCGGTGGTCTTCCGGGTGCGATTCAAGGTGTTAGTTATCACCTTTAAAGCACTCCATGGCTTAGGACCTGGGTACCTACGAGACCGTCTTTTGCCACCAATAGCCTCCCACCGACCAGTTCGTTCTCACAGGGAGGGACTACTCAGGGTACCATCAGTCAGATTATGCCGAGTGGCGACTCCCAGGGGGAAGACCTTCTCTGTGAGGGCTCCAACTCTTTGGAATGGACTGCCCCCTGAGATACGAAATAACCCTGATCTCCGTGCTTTCCGCCGTGCCCTCAAAACCCTGATGTTCCAACAAGCGGGGCTAAACATATGAACATGTGAATGTTTTTAAAATGTTATCTAGGTTCTCTTTAATTGGGCCAAACTATGTTATAATAATAATTTTAATTAGCAATTTTATGATGTTTGTGATGTTTCTATATTTTTCTTGACTGTACACCGCCTTGAGTCCTATGGGAGAAAGGCGGTATAGAAATATAATAAATAAATAAATAAATAAATAAACAAACAAACAAACAAACAAATAAACAAATAAATATGTTGTAACAAGCTGGAAGGGGAATGACAGTGAGATTAACAAGTTTAATTATTTATTGGGCAGATTGGTCTAGGAATCAGGGATCTTGGGAAAAGATTTGATTCATAAACTGGCTGGAATTCAGAGTAGTTTCCTATAGTATAAAGTGCAAATATTACATTTTTCAGCCCATTTATCCTGAATGATGGGAATATCCCATTCTTTCACCATAAGAGAATGAGGATAATGTTCTGTGACTAATTAGGAAAGCCAGGAATTACCCACTATGTTGAAATGAAATAAATTGTTTCTTTGAAAGATTTGATCTTTGAATAGAATTACAAACACACCACCATGACCGACATTGTGATAGAACTCCTGGAATAAGTAAATAATTATTGAAGATGAACTCTTAAGAAGCTGTTGAAAAATTATTCTGGTAGGAAGCTTTCAGTCGTTGTTATTGCTTTGACAACCAGTAATAACTAACAATTTAAGCTCCATGCAAAATATCCATACATTTCAATGCTTATTTTACAATAACTCCATGTACTGTATATACCTGAGGAGTGGAATTATTTATTCAGTTTATAATTGATAAAAGTTAAGACTATGCTGAAGATTAGCCAAATAAACAAATGTAATCTTTGCACTTTACACTACAGGAAACTACTCTGAATTCCAGTCAGTCGCAGAGAAATCAGATTAAAATTATTTCATTTTCCCATTCTTTCAATCTCCCTAGTTTAAATAGAAGATGCTACTCAACAGGAGTAGACTTGATTTTCTTAATAAAAAACCTTTAATTACAAATCCAACTAAAACATGCTTCCTCCATTAATCCATTACTGTAAAAGACATGCTGATTTTTTAATCCTTAATTTGTCATTTAGACATATTACTTTATTTGCAAAGAATCTCAACTTTTAGCATGAAAGCATCTTCCTCAAACATTAATGTTTTCGAGCCATTCCATTACTTAAATACAATAATGACAAGAGCTAAAGAACTGAATACTGAAAAGAAATGCCAGAAGAACTCATTTGTTAAATGAACCTGCTCTACATGGCATCATTTCTTTGAATGGTGATAACTTACTTCTTCAGCTCATTCTGAAATTTATTTTGGCCCCATCCAGTGCCTAAATATTAAAGCTCCTCTGAGATAAGTTGACATTTAGGCAAGAAAAATGGTTAAATATAAAAACTAACATACAGTAAAACAAAAAAATATTTTTGTATGTTTTGGAGCTATCACATTTTACAGTAATTTTTAATGAGAGAAAACTGGAGATATGGGTGTTAAGTACACATGGGCAAACCCAAAAATTCACGAGTTCTTAGGCTAATATTTAGATTGTAGAAGACCAGGCAACCATATTCTACTTTTCCAAGTTTACAGCTGATGAATTGTCACACATATTTTCTAAAAGGTGAGAATATCTTTCAAGCAAACAATCTGAAGGAGCAAGAAGCAAATTGCAAAACAGAAAGCTTTCTGGATCTCTGAGGAAAGCTTCACTAGATAACATAACAAACTAGGGTCTCCACATTGAACAGGGCAGATGGTTTGAGATTATATCATAAAAAGTTGTTCAGATTTTTAAAGTTAAATCTAGTATTTTAATCAAGCCTGGAAAAATAAGCACTGAACCTCTAAGATATTTTTTGCTGAATCTTTTGTTAATATAAAAAAGAATATCCCTCCTTAACAGCAGGTATATGTTAAAAACAACAAAAAATGTAGGCATGATTTATTAACTCATCATGATAATAATCTGCAAGGTTTATTAAAATGTGGTCCAACTCTGATATATGTTACCATCACTACTGAATCCAACTTTACTATAATTCAATTAAATTTGTATTAGGCTACAGTCCTATTAGACTTTCTTGAGACTAAGACCCACTGAACTCTTTAATTTCAAACATACATAAAATTGCACTATAAGTCAACTTACAACTATAACTGAGCTCAACTGCTGTTAAGACAGTTATTAAATCAACTTTGCCCCATTATATGACCTTTCTTCCACAGTTGAGTGAATCACTGCAGTTGTTAAATTAGCAACATGGTAGTTAAGTGAATCTGACTTCCCCATTGACTTTGCTTTCAGAAGATCGCAAAAGAGGATCACATGAGCCCAGGACACTGCAATATGAGCCAATTGCCAAGCATCCCAATTTTCATCACATGGTCATGGGGATGCTGCAATGGTCATAAATGTGAAAAATGATCATAAGTCACATTTTCAGTCTTGTTGTAACTTCGAACGATCACTAAACAAATAATTGTAAGTCGAGGACTATCTATAGCAGGAGTGTCAAACTCAAGACTCGTGGGACAGAACCAGCCTGCAGGGTGCTTAAATCTGACCCGCAGGGCCGCCCTAGAAACAGCGAAAAACCAACCCGCAGTGAAAACAGAGATCAGGTGGCCATATGCAGCCCCCCCCAGGCCCCATTTTTGGACTGGATGGCCTCCTGCAACCCTCTGGCAGCAAAAAAAGAGCATAGGGGGGTGCCTGTAGCCTCCAGGCCCCGTTTTCAGCCTGGACAGCCTCCTCCTGCCCTCTGCCAGCAAAAATGGAGCCTGTGCAGTCACCCTGGACTCTGTTTTCGCTGACAGAGGACTGCAAGAGGCCATCCAGGCCAAAACCAGGCCAGGGGGGCTGCTCACGGCCCCCCAGTCTCTGTTTTCGCTGGCAGAGGACTAGCAAAACAAACTAAAAGCAAAACAAAACAAAAGGAGAAATGTTTTCCCTTTTGCATTTGAGCATCCAAGGGACAGGAAAGGAGAAAGGGAAAGAGGAAAGACAAAGAAAAAGAAAAAGATGGGAAGAGAGCAAGGAAGGAAAAAGAAGGAAAGAAGGGAAGGGAGGGAGGGAGGGAGGTCCTGCCTTAGCACTTGGCCACCAGCAGCCCTGCTGCCCTTTCGCCATCCCCTTCTCCCCTCCTCCTGATCTCTCCTGGTGGTCTCCCATCTAATAATAATAAATTTATTTACGGTCACAGACCAAAATGCAAGCATAGCTACAGAAAAACATAGGAAAAAGAACATTACGAACAGCTGGCCACCGGAAGCCTTGGCCGAGAGGGACCACAGCGCTCTCCTCTAATGGTTATGGCTCTTAGAAAAAATTTTGAGACCTGAGAGGTAGTGTATGAGGAGCCATCCCCTAAACAATACAAGGCCAAATCACTATCATTGGGCCCACAGAAATCTGTCTCTAAGAGAGACATCAAATTAGTCCTGGCTACGTTGTACATGGGGCAGTGTAAAAGGACATGCTCCACAGTCTCAACCTCCGCTCTACCACAGGGACATAGCCGCTCGCCCCTCGGAAGCCTCTTGAATCGACCGTCCAGCAATGCTGAAGGCAAGACGTTAAAACTAGCAAGGGAGAAGACTCTTCTATACTTAGGGATGGTTAGAGTATAGAAATATGAGGCCATCCTCAGTCCAAAATTATTAAGTTGGCTGAAGACCAGAGGGGAGCAGGTTTTATTAGCTCTAGCTCTCAGATATTGTAAGTCTATGTCCACAAGCCGTTGGACTACCCTACATTGGGCGTCTTTAAGGCCATAGTCTCCCATGGCATCCCCCGAAAAACCTAACAGGTGGAGTTTCTTCGTCAGATCCCTCTCCCATCGAGACGTATAGGGGTCAGCTAACACCAGGGAGAGGTAGCTGCCAGGGGCTGCCAAAAAGAGTGCCCGAAACCACCATTTAAAGGTGTTGATCCACGCCATGCATTCGACTGATCAAATGCCCAGTTCTAGATACATCGGAGCAAAGCCAACACAGGGAGGGAGACCCAAAAGTTTCCTTAAAAAAGCAGCCTGGGTTCTTTCAATACACTCCTTGAAGCCCTGTATCCATATAGGAATTCCGTAAAGAGTTTGGGCCAAGGTTTTGGCTTTGTAAATACGCAGAGCAGAAGGAATAAATTGGCCACCTTGGGTATAGAAAAATCTTAAAATCTGCTGATGGCTACAAAAAGCTGAATTCAGCACCTGGGTTCGGTGTCTAGTCCAAGCACCAGTGTTCTGAAAATGTATACCTAAATACTTAAAATGGGAAACCTGCTTAACAGCATTACCCTTAATAGCCCAGTTGTGTAACTTCCGGGCACTAGAGAACACCAAGACTTTTGATTTGTCGTAGTTAATGGACAAGTGATTCTCAGCACAGTAGGACCCAAATGCAGAGAGAAGCCTTTTCAGGCCAAGCCTCGTCAGTGATAGGAGGACCGCGTCATCAGCATAAAGGAGAAGCGGGATCTTTGTTGTTGACAGCTTTGGGGCGTGAGACTCAATACGTCCAATATAAGAGGCCAAATCAGATAAAAATAGGTTAAACAAAAGAGGAGCCAGGAGACAGCCCTGCCTTACTCCACTCTTTATCAGGATGGGGTTAGAGAGTTCTCCCTGCAAACTACACCTGACCTGACTAGAAGTCTGATTATATAGGGATCTAATTAGGAACAACAGACGTCTGTCGATGGAGCTTTTGAGCAATTTTGTCCACAACAATTCCCTTGGGATTGAATCAAACGCTGCCTTTAGATCGATAAAAGCAGTAAAAAGTTTACCACCTGGTATGGTGGCATATTTGTCAACCAGGTGCGCTAGGACAAAGCAGTGGTCCAATGTGGTACAGCCTGCTTTAAACCCAATCTGTTCAGCACCAATAATGTTGGACTCCTCGACCCAGGTGAGGAGTCTGCGTTGGAGATATTTAGCGTACAATTTCCCAAGGATGGAGAGCAGACTTATAGGACGATAATCGGCTGGGTTGTTCCTATTTCCTCGTTTAAAAATAGGGACAATAATTGCTTGGTTCCAGGAGGTAGGAATCCTGCCAGAGGTATTGATATGGGTAAAGAGTGTTGCTAAAAGAGGAGACCACCACTTGGGATTAGATTTTAACAGATCAGGGGGTATAGCATCAGGGCCAGGAGCTTTGCCTGACTTAAGTTCAGAGATAAGCTCGTTGATCTCAGCATGAGTCACGGGGTGCCAGTCCGGAATTGCAGGGGGCAGTTGTGGTCCGAGTCCGGTCGTGACTATTGAAGCCTGGAAGATTGATCCAAAATGGCTTTCCCAATCTCTGTTGGAAATACAACAGAGAGGGAGTTCTTGATGACCAGGCAGCAAACAGGCGACCATTTGCCAAAATAGTCGGGTGTTCTTCTGCTGGATAGAGAGGAGAAGTAGGTCCCACTTCTCTTTTTCTTTAGCCCTCTTTTTCTTAACAATTAGTCCTTTATACTCCTGGTCTCCCATCTTATTGCTGAGGATGATTGATTACAAAGCCAGGTCTCCTTGTGTGGAGAGGGAGTGGGCCTCCCTCTAACCCACACACTTTGCCCTCCCACACACACCATGAGCAACCTCGCCAAGGAGAGTGAGCACAGCAGCAGCAGCAGTCTTGAGGAGAGGTAAACGCAGGCGGGCACCCCCTTGGGGAAATGGGGTTGTGCTGCACTATGGGGTCCCAGTGCCCTGGGAGCTCGAGGGCCAGGCTGAATGCTTGCCCTCCACTGTCTAGGGCTCTGGACAGCCTGCGCCACCATTCAGGGGTCCTCCTCATGGCCTGAGAGGGATGGCGAGGGTCCTCTGGAGGACAAGGGTTTGGCACTCTCCTTGGTCTCACCTTCCTCCGCTGGAGACAATGGATCCCACCAGCCCCACCCAGACCACCACAGGTGCCCCCGACACACGTGATGTCAAGCTGACAATACCCACCCTGGCCATGCCCACCCCAGCCCAAGGTCAAACGCAACCCTGATACAACCCTCAATGAAATCGAGTTTGACACCCCTGAAGTATAGTTTCAGACAGCATGAGTTTTTTCAAACTCATGAAAGATCAAACTCTTAAAAGATTTTCTTAGAAAAGAAGCGGGGTTTAGAGTGGGAATCATAAAACTAATACATCAGGTTAATAACAAAATTTTCCATATTTTATTTCTCCTTAGCCTTTAATTCACTATTAATGGTAGTTGTATTTTTTATGATAATTCAAGTGGGATATCTCCCATTTTGGTCTTGAAATGAATTTAGCTTTGTTATTTTTTTTATAATGAATGGAAATAACCAGATTCTTATTTTCAGAAACTAAAATCAAGTATCAAGGATTAACACACAAACAATTTATACACAAGTACCTGAATTTGAAACAAAGGAAGGAAACTAAATAATATAATAGCAGACTGCAATAGATACAAGTAGTTTTAGAAATTGCAGGATTGCAATACATGAAGAAATTTAAGTTTATAACTGTTAATTTAATATAACTACAAAGCCAAAACACATAATGTACTAAATTAGGGAGGCTATCTTCCTTACTTTTTTCAGTTATTGGTGTCATGTTCTTTTCTCAAACATTTGTCCATACAAAACAGCGTCTAACAAACCTGATATAGAGCTGTTAAAGTCAGACAGTAAGGCACCATACAATGACCTTTAGAAGGAATGATACTAACAGGTGGCTGATGCTTAACAATAATTGTATCATGGTTTAAAAACAAGGACAACATTCTGTCTTGTCATCTGAAACTGAAAGAAGGAAGACGCACTAAAAGGCATTCCAAGTACCTTAGTGCTAATCACCTCAAAAAGAAAGGAAGCTGTTTAGGATCTACAGTAATTACTACCAAAAATGTAAACTTCCACTATATTCCATTTGAGAATCTCATAGCACTACTGTTGTTTATAAGATACAAAATATCTTATCTTTAAGATATCTTTAAGAAAGAAATCATTCCCACATTATTAAACTCCTGAATATCAAAATTCATGAAAGATATGATTAGTAACTGTTTTTATTAATTAAATGTCCTACACAAGGCAGCTCAAGTTACAGTGTTTGTCAACATTTCCCCCTAAAACAAGTTACTGTTCTGACAGCTGAAGAAAGTCTACAATCCTGGTCAAACAAGCTTTGAGCATGATAGAGGAATTATGTGTGGGTTTTTTGTTTTGTTTTTTTAAACCAAGTCCACATAAACCTAGTCAGTCAAAAGCAAGACTTTAGCCATTTTTCCATAGCTTGTTATAACTTGCTGCAAAATGGCAGATTCACTAATTTCTCCAGTCACCACTATCCCAGCTGCAGATGAACCAATGCAAAGGGCACCTCTGGTCTGAGTTACATGCCATTAGTATATCAGCACCCACAGAAAAGGGCCAAGCAGCAGATCAGATTCCTGTCAGCTGCAGAAAGTGCTGACACTTAAGCTGTTTAAAGGTTTCTTATTCTTCAGTTGGAAAATTAAAAGGCAGGCTCAAGGACACATAGGTTTGTCAACCAGACTACCATGTATGTCATATATTAGAGTCACCTTAATTCAACATCCCCAATATATAAATTTCTCATAACCAAGTATCTTTAAAAAGTGCAATAGTCAAAACATTTTACGTGACCCCAAACAAGTCACATTTTAGTAATCTTATCCACACAGAAAACTCTACAATGCAAATTTTTATTCTAATTTTTTGTACATATTTGTTGAAGAGCTAGAATTCAATTCTATTACTCTGGAACTCAGGGATATCTTCCATATGCTGTGATCCTACTTTCTTTCTGCACCAGACCCCCTGAACCTAGAAAATTCAGACAGTTTTTAGGATCTCTATTTCACTTTTCTAATTCATAAAAATTCCTCCAAAATATTTTCCTTTCTTATTTTTTTGAAAATGTCAAATTAAAGGAAATTCCATATTATAGGCAGTTTTAGGAAATGTCCTTCATTATCACAAATCCACACAAAACAACAGGAAACACAAAAAACTCACTAGAATAGTTATTATGATACCATGTTGAGCCCTATAATAACCAATACTCAGAATTGCAACTAGAAGTGAATCATCAAAAGCCAGCAAAACTGAAATAAAAGTAATGTACTCTATAAAAGAAGTGCTAAAGCCTTCACAGTTCCATTTTAAACCAATGATATGTCTCTTCAAATAAACAGGCCAACTTGTTTTGTAAAAAGCTGATAAATCCTAAAAGGGATTCAAACCAACTGAGTATTTCAGAAGCTGTTATACTATGTCATAGTGCTCCAAAGACCAAAGTGTTAATTAAGGAAAGCTTAAGTGACAGCTTCAGAAAGATGAGCGTGTTCAGTTTGTATCTGCAATACCATCTCACTAATTTACAGTTTTGAAAGGCTAACATAAGCTAGTGAAAAGAATATTGCACTTGGATGTGGGCAACCAAAGCTGATATCACCATTCAGCTGTAGGAATCTCTACCTGAATTGGGGCTAGCCACTATTTCTCACTCTGAATTACAATTGAAAAACTGATTTGATGGAATAGATTTGTGGGCATCAAAATGATACTGTCTATTTAGTTTGTCAGACCTAACCTAAATAACTCCTGTACTCAAGTGTTTTAAGTATACACAATCTAAAATGAATTTTTCATTTTTGTTTCTTAATACACATTAAAATTAATATGTATACTCCATTTTAGAGTTATGTTTTAATCCAAGAAGATAAATATCCTTTCGATTTTAAATTAGGTAAAGGTTCCCCTCGCACATATGTGCTAGTTGTTCCCGACTCACCGCGCTCATCTCCATTTCATTTTTTTTAATACAATTTTATTGATTTTTTATACACAAATAAAATATAATAACAATTCTGTTTAACATCGGATTCGCAGTGTTTATACATATATACATGAATAAGTGTCTGGTGTCATTTGTACTATACATTTCTAATTAATTTCTGCACCTTTTGTTTCTTCCTTAATTCTATCATTTATCCATTCGTACCATCTTCCCCACACAGTATCATAATCAGAATTTTCATCGTCATTTATCTCGTGAGTTAATTTACTTATCTCTGCACACTCTAATATTTTATTAATTATAAGGTCATCTGGTGGTAGGTCTTTCTTTTTCCAGTATTGAGCGTATGCTAGTCTGGAAGCTGTAGTTATGTGTATTAGGAGGTGGACCTTTTCCTTTCCGTACCCTTTCTTTACCATTCCCAGGAGAAATATTTCTGGATTCAGATCAATGTCTTCTTTAAGTATGTCTTTCAACCATCTCCGAATTTTGCTCCAGTACCTTTTTGCTTCGGGGCATGTCCACCACGTATGAAAGAGGTGCCATGACCATGGCCACATTTCCAACAATTTGGCTGCGCATTGGGGAACATCTTTGCTAGTCTTGCAGGTGCCAAATGCCACCTATGAAACATTTTGTAGTGATTTTCCTTATATGTGGCTGCTCTAGTTAATTTATAATTTTTATTCCAGGCTTCTTCCCATTCATTAAAATTCAAACTGTGTCCAATATTTCTCTCCCATGCTCTCAATTGATTTCTAATTATATCCTCATCTCTGTCTTCCTCTAATAAATAGTTATACAGCTTGGCCAACGCTTTTTTCCCTGGTCCCATCAAAATTTTGTCTAATCCATTATATCCTAATTCTAGGCCATACTCTTCTTTATCTTTCTGGTATCTTGATTTTATTTGCAGATAAGTCCACCAATCTAAAGTCATACCTTGGTCTCTCAGGGCTTCATTTGATTTAATATTTCCCCCTCCATCGACAATGTCTTTGTATCTGCACAATTTCTCCATTCCCCACCTGTTGGGGTAAATCATTGCCTCTACCATGGAAAGCCAGTTTGGGACTTTTGAATAGTATCTCTGCCTGATTCCCACCCACGTTTGTATTAGGGAGTCTCTAATTTTATGCCTGTGGAAATAGGTTTTCTTTTTATTGTCTTTGTCCCATAGATATGCATGCCACCCTTTCTGTAGGTCATGTCCTTCTAACACTAAGATTCTCTTATTCTCCAAGGTGATCCAATCCTTTATCCATATCAGCTTTGCTGCTCTGTAATACATTTCCCAATTTGGGAGTCCAAATCCTCCCACATTCCTTTTTTCTTGTAGAATTTTAAGTGAGATCCTTGATTTTTTTCCCTCCCAAACAAATTCCCTAGCGGTCTTATTTAATTCTGAAAAAAAAAAATTCTTTAAAATTACTGGTAAATTTTGATATAAAAATAAGATCTTGGGGAGGATGCTCATCTTAATTGCCGCAATTTTGCCAATAAGTGATAATTTGATCTTTTTCCATCTATCCAGATCTTGTTTTAATTTATTAATTAATGGAGTATAATTATCTTCTTTTAGAGATGAGCACCTTTTGGTTAGCCAAATTCCTAAGTATTTTATTTTTGGGACAACTTGTAAGCCCAGGGTTTCTTCTATCTCCTTCTTCTGCATCTCAGTTACATTCTTAGTAAGTATTTTGGTTTTGGATTTGTTCAATTTAAAGCCTGCCACCTCTCCATATTTACCCAATTCCTCTAATACTTTTTGTCCAGATATTAATGGATCTTCTAATATTAACGCCACGTCATCCGCAAAGGCTTGCGTTTTATAAATCTCTTTTCTAATTTTTAGGCCTTTGATTTCCTCGTTGTTTCTAATGTTTCGTAGCAAAACTTCCAGAGCCAAAATAAATAATAGCGGTGACAAAGGGCAGCCTTGCCTTACACCTTTCTTAATTTGAAAAATTCTTGTCCTGTCACCATTTACTAAAATGCTCACCCTCTGATTATCATAGATAGTTTTTATCATTTTTTCGAAGTTTTGCCCAAATCCCATTATTTTAATTTGCTTGGTCATAAAATTCCAGTTTAGATTATCGAATGCCTTTTGGGCATCCAAAAAAACTAAGGCCAGCTGCTTTTCTGGATGTTCTTCGTAGTATTCTAGAGTATCTAGTACAATTCTCAAATTGTCCCTAATTTGTCGTCCCGGGAGAAATCCATTTTGGTCTTTATGAATCCAATTATTTAATATTTTTTTGGTTCTTTCTGCCATTATACACATAAATAGTTTGTAATCAGTGTTTAGAAGTGAGATCGGTCTATAATTTTGAATTTTTGGGGGGTCAGCACCTTCTTTCGGCAGTAGTGTAACATGAGCTTCCCTCCACGAGTCAGGAATTTTTGAGCCCGTCAAAACCTCATTGAAAATTTCCATTAATTTGGGTTGTAGAATTTCTTCCAATTTTTTATATATTTCTCCTGGGAATCCGTCTGGGCCAGGTGATTTGTTGTTTTTGAGTTTGGAAAGGGCTTTTTTAAACTCTTCAGTTGTTATCTTAGTGTTTAGCATTTCCTTCTCTTCCTCCGTTATTTGCGGGAGCTCCGCCTTTGCCAAGTATTGATCTATTTTTTCCTCCGAGGTCTCCTCTTCTTTGTATAGGGATTCATAGTACTCTCTCGCTCTTTCTAGTTTATCTTCTTCTTTATTTAAGAGATTTTCCTCAGCGTCTTCTAATATCTGGATTGTCCCTTTTTCATTTTCCTTTTTTAATTTATAGGCCAGCCACCTGCCCGATTTATTTGCGTTCTCAAAATAGTGCTGTTTTGTTCTTTTTATTTTTTGGGCTAGCTCTTCTTGATCTAGAATATTTAATTTATGTCTCCACACCATCCAATTTTCTTTTACTACAGTATCTCCAGGAATTTTCTGGAGTTTCCTTTCTGCTTCATCTAGCTGTTTGATGAGATCTTCCCTGGATTTTCTTTTTAGTTTGTTTTTATATGCGGTGTAGGATATTATTACCCCCCTCGGGTAGGCCTTCATTGTATCCCATACTATTTCACGGGGTGTCCCTTGGTTCTCGTTTTTTCCCAAAAAAGTCTTTATTTCTCCTTTCAGTTTTTCTACGCACTCTTTGTCACATAATAGTTTTGTATTGAACCTCCATCTCTGTTGTTTCTTTCTCTTTACATTTCCCCATTTTATTTCCAGGGGATTATGGTCTGCCCAGATGTTTGGGCTAATTTCTGCCATCTCTATTTCTAACCCCAGCGTCCTGGTAACCCAAGCCATATCTAATCTCGACCATGACTGTTGCGAGTTGGAATAGAATGTAAATTGTCTTTCGCTTGGGTGCAAAGTTCGCCATACGTCGATTAAATTCATTTCCTCCACCAAATCGAAAAAAGTTTTTGGTAAAATCAC
Source organism: Pantherophis guttatus (assembly GCF_059756535.1). Lineage (NCBI taxonomy): Eukaryota > Metazoa > Chordata > Lepidosauria > Squamata > Colubridae > Pantherophis > Pantherophis guttatus. The sequence goes on from NC_142067.1 coordinate 74,273,165, forward strand.
TCTTTTGTTTTTAATCATTTTATTGCTTTTATGGTCGTTATCTGGGACTACAATTCCATTGAAATCACCTATCATGCAGATTTCATTATGTTCCATATTCCCTAATTGTTCACGTAACTTTTGAAAAAATTCTCCTTGTTTTTTATTTGGAGCATAAATGTCCACTAGTAACATTTTAGAGTTTTCTATCGTAACTTCAACCATAAGTATTCTGCCCTTTGTGTCGTTATATTTCAATTCTGCTTCAATTCCTTTTTTAACATAAATTGCTACCCCTCTCTTTCTTTTTTCTGCTAATGAGGTAAATAGTTTACCATATTTTTTATACTCCAGACATTTGCCCTCATCCTTTTTTTATATGGACCTCCTGTAGGCAAATTATATCCATATTTTGTTTTGCTAGCTTTGTAAGTGTTAATTTCCTTTTTTTACTATCATTTAAACCATTGACATTTACTGAGATTAATTTCAAGTCCTTCATTCCTGTTTTCCTTGCTCGGTTTTAGTTCTTATTTAGTCTTACGGCTCTTACTGGTCTTGTTTTTTTCTCCTTGGCTTCTTCTTCGGTCTTCTTCTCCTCCACGGTTTCTTCCTCTTCTAGATTTGTCGCCTCTATTTCCTCCTTACTACTTTGTTCTTCTTCTGCACCTCTTAACTGGTCGAGAAAGTCTTGTGCTGTGCTCAAGCTGTCTATTTTTATTTTTCTCCCCTGCCAGGTGATTAGCATCCCCTCTGGCAGGAGCCATCTGAATAATATATTTCTTTTATTCAATTGCACAGCCAAAAATCTGTATCCTTTTCTCACCTCCCTCACTCTTCTCGGGATCTGTTTTAGTATTATCACTTCTTTTCCTCTGTATGTTATTTGTCCATCCCTCGCCATACTGTATAAAATGTCTTTTACTTTTTTTCTTGCGAATCTAATGTGGACTTCTCTGGGGAGCCTATTCCTCCTCGCATAGTTTGTTTGGACTCTAAAGACGTCGTCCAGTTCTCTAATAATCTCGCGTTTGTCTTGTTGGAGTACTTCTGCAATTAGTTCCGCCATCTTCTCTCCCAAATCCTCGTCTTTATCTTCTTCCACATTTTGAAAGCGCAAGTAGAATGACGCCCTGTCCATCTCTAATTGTGTTAATGAATCTTCTAATTCCTTATTTTGCATCGTCAACGTCTGATCTACCATGTCCAGTTTCTTCTCATTTTGTTTTATTTTTTGCTCCGCCTTCTGGATCCTTTGTTCGTTGTTCGAGATTGAGACTTGAATCTCATTCATCTTCTGGTCCAGTTGGTGGATATCTGTTTTTAGTTCAGTGTGGTTATTGGACATTTTTTCCTGCATGGCCATCATCGTTTCTTGGATTAATGTCAATGTTGACTGTACTGTTAGTAATGTTGGTGTTGCTATGGCCTTGTCCGTTTTTTGTAATCCTTCCGTTGATTTTTGGGTAGCCGGGGAGGTCATGGATATGGTGGGATTTGAGGGGGTCTTCTTCCCTGTTTTCAGGATCGTTGATGACATGCTCGTCATTTCTTTCAAAATTATTTTTTGTTCTCTAATTATTTTCTCGATATTTCTCCAAATTTTCATACACTAGCTGTCACCTTTTTTTTATACTTCTTCAAAGTATAGGGGGGAGATTTTTTTTTTCTTCGATCAATGTCTATTTATCACTTGTGTCACATGTATCACTTCCAATCATTATCTTAAATAAACTTAACAATCAATATCAATTCATCAATCTACATTACTTCCAATCAATGCCTTAAATGAATAACAAGAGTTGATTTATAACTTATAGTTATGTAATTATAATAATTAATTGTGTATTAAATAATAATTGATTAATAGGGGCTTATTTCTACTTATTCGTAGTTAATTCAAGACCTGGTAATTCTAATCACAATAACCCATTAACTCCTAGGTAAATCTATGCTCTATAACTACAATTCTTATGTCTAAATTACTGCTTAAAAAAAAATTATTAATTCAAATTTCTATACTTCTGATTACCAATAAGTTAATATGTGTAGGAATTGTAATTCTAATATAACAATATATCAATATATAAAAATATTATTTGTACAGATATATGTAAATGTAAATAGATATAATTAAATACAATTAAATGGTTGAATAAATAGATATAAATCTAATAAACTCTATAAGAATATATCTTGTATATAAGCAATTAATTAATATAGAGATCTACGCTTCTTGTTGATAACAATGTTAATATGCAGAGGATCAAAATATTAAAAAAAAAGATTTTTCAGAAGAAAGAGGGAAAAAGAGGGGAAAATCTCCAAGTTTTTAGTTGGGGGCAAGCAATGTTTTCCCAAAAGCAAAGGGGTGATATTCTTTCTTTCTCACTCAGCCACCAGTCTCATCCAGTCCTATCTTCTTCTCACGTTTACTTTGCCACTGTCAAAACTCTATGGTAAGCCTCGAAGCTAGATCGTCTCCATGCCTGTCCTTTTCAGTTTGCTCTGTCAGACTTCTTCAATGGCTGCACTTCCTGTTCTCTGGCACAATTAGATAGAGTCCAATCTCCAACTTAGTTCATCTTTCTGCTTTAACCAGCAAATAGAGAAAAAAGAAGTTCTTCTGAATTCTTTTAGCTTCCTTACTCCCTATGCCCACCGATCCTCTTCTTGCGCAGGTAATTTAGCGACCTCAATTTCTTGTTCTCTGCGCCGGCTTGTCGAGCTCCGTGATCTTTCAGTCTATTCTCCACTCTCCGTCGCCGCTCTTTTCTGTTTAAGCTCTTCTCGCCCGACTCCGCCGGCCCCTTCCTGATGTTCACTCTCACGTAGGCAGGGAGGACACGGTTCGATCTCGACACTGCAGCCTCCGATCTTCCTTGCTTCCCGTCTGGTTGTCAGCTACCACAGCTTCGGGTCAGCCATTGAAAGGCTGACTTCACACGCGTTGGCTTGACAGAGCCGCCCGGTTTAGCGAGAAGTGTGCGCGCTTCACTTTCTCGCTCACCCGACTCTCTCTATTGTCCGCGGGGCTCTCCAGGACCCGCGCCCCCGAAGGGATCCCCAAAACGCGGTGACAAACGGTGTTGAGGGGTGACAGTCACTCACTCAGCACCATGTCGCTGCAGCTTGCCAACCGGAAGTTCCTCATCTCCATTTCAAAGCCGAAGAGCCAGCGCTGTCCGAAGATGTCTCCGTGGTCATGTGGCCGGCATGACTAAACGCCAAAGGCACACAGAACGCTGTTACCTTCCCACTAAAGGTGGTCCCTATTTTTCTACTTGCATTTTTTATGTGCTTTCAAACTGCTAGGTTGGTAGAAGCTGGGACAAGTAATGGGAGCTCACTCCGTTACATGGCACTAGGGATTCGAACCACTGAATTGCCGACCTTTTGATCGACCAGCTCAGCGTCTTAGCCACTGAGCCACCGCATCCCTTTTTAAATTACCCTGCCTCTAATTACAAATAATTTTAAACTATGAAATGTGTACAAATTGTATTGGTCAAATCCTATGCTGAGTACTGTGCTCAGTTCTGAATGCTACATGGAAGAAAAACAGACAGAAGACCAACAAGGATGATCAAGAGACAACAGATTCTTGCCCCAGAAATAGACTCAACAGCATATTTGAATCGTCGTATCTGGATACGTTCCAGTCGGGCTTCAGGCCTGGGTACAGCATGGAAACGGCATTGGTCGCGTTGGTTGATGATCTCTGGAGGGCTCAGGACAGGGGTTGTTCCTCTGTCCTGGTCCTATTAGACCTCTCAGCGGCTTTTGATACCATCGACCATGGTATCATGCTGCACCGGCTAGAGGAGTTGGGAGTGGGGGGCACCGTCCTACAGTGGTTCTCCTCCTTTCTCTCTGACCGGTCGCAGTCCGTGTTGACAGGGGGGCAGAGGTTGACCCCGAGGCCCCTTGTATGTGGGGTGCCACAAGGGTCGGTCCTCTTGCCCCTTCTGTTCAACATTTATGTGAAGCCGCTGGGTGAGATCATCCGTGGTTTCGGGGTGAAGTATCATCAGTACGCTGATGATACTCAGCTGTACATCTCCACCCCGGACCACCCCAATGATGCCCTTGAAGTGATGTCCCGGTGCCTGGAGGCCGTGCGGATCTGGATGGGGAGAAACAGACTCAGGCTCAACCCATCCAAGACCGAGTGGCTGTGGTTTCCAACATCCCGATATAGTCAGTTGGTGCCATCACTGACTACTGGGGGCGAGTCATTGGCCCCCACTGAGAGGGTTCGCAACTTGGGTGTCCTCCTGGACTCACGGCTGTCTTTAGAAGAGCACATGACGGCCGTGGCCAGGAGGACATTTTATCAGGTCCGCCTGATTCACCAGTTGCGTCACTTTCTGGATCGGGACTCGTTAAATACGGTCACTCATGTTCTCGTTACTTCCCGTCTGGACTATTGCAATGCTCTCTACATGGGGCTCCCCTTGAGGAGCACCCGGAGGCTCCAGCTGGTCCAGAATGCGGCCGCGCGGGTGGTTATGGAAGCGACGTGGCTCTCCCATGTGACCCCCCTCCTGCGCGAGCTGCACTGGCTCCCGGTGGTCTTCCAGGTGCGCTTCAAGGTTTTGGTTACCACCTTTAGAGCATTCCATGGCATCGGATCAGGGTATTTACGAGACCGCCTTCTGCTACCAATAGCCTCTCACCGACCAGTACGCTCCCATAGAGAGGGGCTCCTCAGGGTGCCGTCGGCCAAACAGTGTCGACTGGTGGCCCCCAGGGGGAGAGCCTTCTCTGTGGGGGCACCTACCATCTGGAACGAGCTCCCCCCAGAGATACGGAGGATCCCAGACCTGCGCACGTTTCGTCGTGCTCTCAAAACTTTTTTATTTCAGCAGGCTGGCCTGGCCTAACTCTCCTCTTTTAAATTTTTAATTTGCGATTTTATAAATTGGGTGTTTTAATCTGTGTTTCGGCCAAAATATTTAATAATTTTAAGGAATTTTTTAATATTTGTATTATTTGTATTTTATCTTGGCTGTTCACCGCCCTGAGTCCTTCGGGAGTAGGGCGGTATAGAAATTTGATTAAATAAATAAATAAATAAATATTATTTTATGAACCATTAATAAAGAGTAACACTTTAAAATGGAAAGATTCACTCAAAAACCAACAGAGATCAAATGATCTTATTAGTCAAATCAGCCAGAAAATTCATTTAATACTTGTAAATCAGTTTTAAGGAGTTTTGAAGATACATTCACATGCCTTAAATCCCAATGCCAAAACTACAATCATTCAATGAAGAATACTATTATTGTAGCTTCAGAGAAATTCAACATTTTAGCACAATTTCATAGATACCTGAAATAAAAATATATTTATACATGGGTCACACTGCCATTTATAAATGTACAAAAATACAGTAGTTTCAATAATCTTCAAAATGACTACATATAGTTTATCTACAATACCTGAATAAAAACCATTAGCTTGAATTTAGTAACAGTTATCAAGAGTCATTTGTGAAGAACAGAAATTAGCATCCTTTCTTTTCCTATTCTTTCACAGTTCTAAATATTTTAAGATATAAAATAATGTAATTATATTTTTTAAAATATTGTAAATTATTTTAAAAGATGTAAAGTAATCTTCCTTCCAGAAAACCAAATAAAGAGGTCAAAAAGAATAGAAATCAATCACATATACAGATCTCATTAATTAATTAATTCATTCATTCATAAGAATAGATCAAACATCAAAAACTAATTTGTTGGATTCTGTATCAACCACAATTTAAACAGTATATGACTCTCCGAAAATGTTTGGACAAACTTTCATCATTCTTAACATTAGACTATATTAACAATATCTGATGAAAATTTGAGTTCAGCAACTGCAATCCTACACATTGCCTTTCATTACTCAGACATACTATGGAATTCTGGTTTACATGGAAAATCAAATGAATACAGGCCCTAGTTTCTTTCCCATGCATTTAATATAATTTACTGAATTGCAATAATTATCAACAAGCTATTTCATGTATGTAAATAGCTTTGGAAGTGTGTGATTTTTATCCTCATGTTTCTATTATTTTAAGGCTGCAGTCTTACATACTGTTGTTTTAAAGAAAGTTCTGTTGATCAGAGTAGAATACATTGTGAAAAATATGCATAGGATTGTCATATAGGGTTAGATAAAATTTCATGTTTTATTATGCATATTAACAAATATTTTCTTTTTATGTAAAATGTCTGATAATTATGCCTTTAACTTAAGGATCAGTTTCTTACATTTTGTAATATTCACTATAAATAAGTGTAATAAGATGCATAGAATTATAATTACAGTTGATATACTACATACTACAGAAAGTTTTATAAGATTTCCAGCAGTACTATAAACTGTAAATAGGTGAGGCCTAAAATTTTAGTCAGCAATAGTTATTATATTAAACAGTAAAAAATTCTTAGTTGCTATAATTTAACAGTCCTCAGTTTAGACAGCAGCCAACTCTCAGGTTTGTCAAGTGCATCTATTGCAGAAAAAAGTATAAACATCATAGCATATGGCTGTTGGTTGGCTTAGAGAAGATGCCATTTGCTTTTTGGAACGCCTTCCCTGCTGATGGTTTGCCAAGTATCTACTGCTCACCTTCTCTGCTGATGGTTTGCCAAGTATCTACTGCTCACATCAACTTATAATGTATCTGTATACACATGTAAATCTCGATGTGTATATATACATTTGCACAAAGACATATGTGTTATTAATTATTCTGGTTTGTTTTCATTTATTTTGGTTTTATTACCTTTTTTTCTTGAAGGGTTCAGATTTACCTGCATTTATTCACTTTTTTAAACAGTTTATTTATACATTTTCACATTACATACATATAGGCTTAGTAAACAGCATATTGTTTAGATTGTTTTGCTTTTATAATACTTTTCCCACTCCTAATTTCTACCTCTATTATCCAACCATTTTTAAAACAAATCCCATGTTCAAAAATACTCTTTTTCTTTCTTTTCTTTCATCTTTAATATTAATCTGTCCATTTCTGCACAATCTAATTTTTTTTATTACATCTTCTTTTATAGGTGTTTCCTCATTTTTCCAGTGCTGTGAAAATACAATTCTGGGCCAGGCGCGATTCGGGCCAGGCGAGGGACGGAGGGTTCCCGCTTGGCGGACCCAGGCAACCTTGTTGCCAGGTGTTCTTTGGAGGGAGCCCTGAGAACGGCTGGCGAGGGGGATGGGTAGCAGTGGCGGGCAAGGCTAGTTCGCGGGGTGGCCAGGGGAGGGGGAGGTCAGAGCCAGGCTCGGGTGGGCCCTTCCCAGCCCTAGAAGCGCCGGCTGCAAGGGTTTCCTGGTGAGGAGCCGGCTGCCTACCTGCCGAGCCTGGTGGCAGGATATGGCCCTCGGGCGTCTCTGCCTTCCAAAAGCGCAGTTTCTTGGAAGCAATATGGAGAGTCTAAATATAAGGAGCAGAAATCTGTTGAGCGTAATCAGGGCTGGGAGGCTGCCATGTTGGTTTTACGTCCAGCAGATGGCACTGTTTTTCAATGTTTGTCAATGTCTTTCAATGTTTTCCAATGTTTTTCATGTTTTTACCTGTCACAGGTGTGACATGTATATAATATAGATATATAAAAACACGCCCGTAGTCGAATGCAATGTTGTGTCAAAATTTGAAAGCAACTGGTGAAGAACTTTCGGAGATGTGTGGTTATGTACAAATGGACATTTACATTTTTATTTATATAGATAGGTTGTTATGAAATGGGTTTTGCCTAATTGGTTGTCCAGGAAATATATAAACCAACATTGTATGTTTGTATTATGTGAATGTATTATGTAGCTTTAAGAATTGTGCTGAGTCATTCTGCATCCTGATTGGCTGAGCTCTGTAGCCAATGTATTTAAGGAGAGCTAAATTATGGTTAGTGTGGACACTACACCATTTTACCTGCTGCTATGCTGTAACTCTTTTTGATCTCTCTATGGTCAACTGTTTGATCATGATTATTTATTTACTGCTTTCTGATATTTATTGAACTGTTTTTATATTGTTCCTGATTGTTCCTTGTATTTTTCTACAAACTGGTAAGAAGATTTTATATCCCTGGATTGATTTTATATTGCACTTTATATGGCTAAAACTTGGATTGTTAAAGGACTATGATTTTGCTTTTCCCTAAAAGTAAAATACTATAAAACCCAGTTTGTCTGTATGTTATTCACAATTACTCTCAAACCGTTTCCATGTGTAAAACTCTAACGGTACTCCGCTTTATAAGCCACAACTTCAGGTGTAACTCAAAAATATCCTTAACATAGGTCTTATTTTCCTAGTTGTTATCTGTCTCTGAGCCTTTGCCCTTGCTCCTTCTTGTTCTGATCTCTGTTTCTCCTTCTTGTTGTGTATTCCTCTCTTCTCCTGTTGCTTCCTCTTGTCTTTGATATTGCAACTCTATTTCTTTTTATTACCTTTTATTGTTAAACTACTTTGATATATTTTGTAGAAATAGTGTATATGTTTTAAATAACTAAAAAGAGAGCACAATTCAAAATCTATTGAATATTTCTCAAAAAAACACCTCTCTTACAACCGAAGCAAATAAAAATGCCACATACATAATTTACCAAGCAATCACATGAAAGAACCTTTCATGAGAACTAGAAACTAAATTTTAGTATACTCCAGAACAGAAAAAGTATGCATTCATTGGATTTAACATCTCTTTATCTATTGCGGTGAAAAAAATCTTTGTGCTATTAACTCTGACAAAACTACTTATTCATTTTAACACAAATAAATAAAAAGTTGGCAAGAAATTAATTAATTATACTTTTTAAATACTTTTCTAAAATCTTAAAAGTTTTACTGAGTTATATAATTCTCTGTTTTCCACATGTAGTTCCAATGTTCTAGCCATACTATTACAATTAGTATATTAAAATCAGATTTTATTTATAAGTCAGTGCACTTGGTAAGCTTCTATCACGGTCATTTATTCAATAGCATAAACAAAAAAAAGATGACCTTCAAGGCAACAACTGGTTGATAATATAGAAATGTTAGCAGAAAGGCATGCCGTACTTAACTTTGATCATTTCAGCATCCCCAAAGTTACATGTCATTGTTATACTCTGGTCATCAATGTAGCCATCATTTCCCACAAAAGTTGATTGATGCATTTAGTCACATTCTACATGTGTGAATTTTCCTCTTGAACTATAGTAATTGGCCAAATGCTTGATAAAACATTACACACTGCAATCTTGCATCCCATTATGCTGCAGAGATCTGGTCTCATTAAAAAAATGTATTGTTGCTGATGCTGATTTTTAAACTGTCAACTAGAAAAAATGCAAACTATAATATGTAATAAGCATGAATAGACAGCATAAAACTTCAGTGCTATGTATTATTATTGAGTGTAATTATTAACCTTCAAATTTCGCTTCCATCAGCAGTCCTATGCGGCAAGTATAAAAGGATACCATTCACGGAAAGACTCTGTCCCTGAGGCTCAGGAAAGGTGGAGACTGTGGGTCACATGCTCCTTAGATGTTCCTTTTATACGGAGATTAGGAAAAAAACATATTCTGCCAATAACTGCTAGGTATCCTGGCCGTTCCAACACTACCTATCTTCAGTGGCTGCTTAAGGATGAACAGTCCATAACTACAACGTAGGTGGCTAGATTCTGCGCAGCAGCATTGGGGATTCGTCACAAACATGTGTCTTCTCCACCATAGTGAATACAATTGTGGCAAACCCTTTGCACTGCTTAGTCATTTCCCTTTTAGTGTTGAATCTACAACAGGCTACACAGTTTAGGGATTGCAATTATCATATAGTCAAACCATGTATAATTGACACTGGATTTTATTATAGATTTTAGTTATTTATTATTTTATACTAGAATATTTAAGTGTATATATACTGAGTGCTTTTATTTGTTCTGGTCTCTGGTCTAAGATTGTAATAATAAATTGAAACTATATAAACTGGCTGCTATTTTTTTGTAGTATTCAGCTATGGGGGACAATATGTGTTTATGTATTTCTGGTTTTTTTAATGCACCTTTTTTGTTTAATTTCTTGTCTCTTTTGCTTTTTCCTTTTTTGTTTGTTTTTTTGGAGTTTTGAATTTTAACTTTTTTAAATAAAATAAAATTACAAAAAAGCCTGTTGTCCATATTCTGATTTTCATATTTAAAATCAGTTAAATTGTGTACTTTCTTATTGTCCGATACACAGTGTCATACACAAAAATATCTCACCTACATAATCGCTCTCACACATGTAGTGCCATATGCATAACTTCCACATATGCATCCCTACTATATACCAATCACACCTTATCAAGCTTCTTTTGCTATTCAGAACTGACTTCAAGTTCAACTGCATGGGCCTACTTTAGTCACAAGTTCATTAACATTTTCTTATTAATGAGAATTTTTTGCAAAAGCATATCTTTATGGAGCAGTCAAACTTTTAGCTCAAAAGCACATTCTTAAATGTAAGATGGACTACAGGTAACAGAATAACAGAGTTGGAAAGGACCTCAGAGGTCTACTAGTCCAATCTGCTGCAAAATAGGGGACCCTATACCATTCTGGACAATAATTGTCCAATATCGTCTTAAAAACCTCCAGTGATGGAGCACCTACAGCTTCTGACGGCAACCTGTTCCACTGCTTAACTGATGCCACTGTCAGAAAATTTTGTCTTACTTCTATAGATTGCTTCTCTCCTTGATTAGTTTCCATCCATTGCTTCTTGTCCTGCCTTCTGGTGCTTTGGAAAATATGTTGACCCCGTTCTTTGTGGCAACCTGACAAATATTGGAACACTGCTATCATGTCACCCCTAGTTCTTTTCACTATACTAGCAATTCCTGCAGCCATTTTTATATGCCTCCACCCCCAATCATCATTGTTGCTCTTCTTTGCACTCTTTCCAGAGTCTCAATATCTTTTTTATAATATGGTGACCAAAACTGGATGCAATATTCTAAATGTGCTCTTACCAAAGCATTATAAAGTGGTAGTAATGTAACTATTAACCTTCAAATTTCTCTGAAAAAGTTGAATTAAACTTCCTAGATTTATATTATTGTTAATAAATTCCATAAAGATATTATAATTAGCTTATATGGTTTCTGCACTTCATTTCCCTTTGGAGAATTTAGAAATAAAAGGGCTATTGTTAAGAATAAGTCATAGTTCACTCACCACACGAAGGCAGAGTATATTATGGAAATATGATCTAAACAGTCAGTCGCCAGAAATTATATAAAATATTTGCAGTTCTACAGAAATTTCTCTTACCTATAATGGCATGAAGCTTATATTGTAAGAAGTAATTCACTGCTTAAAGTTTAAAAATGTATAATCATTCTTGGTTTATAAAATCTAGTATAGATAAAATGCCTATTCATGTTTGTTTTACACAGCTCATAATTGGGATGGGGGGTGGGGGTGGAACTGTGCAAACTGTAATGGGTGGAAGGATATGAAAAGCAGTACCAAGAATATGATAATCTATTATCTTCAATAATCCAAAACAACAATAAGCAGTTTCTGGCTTGATTTCACAATAGCTTTTTTTGCTCCTGGTCCTCTTAATTGTGCCTTTTCACTTTTCATGAGTAAATCCCAAGATAAATAGAACTCAGCTGCCAAAAATTCTGGCATGAAAAGTAATTAGATCATATCTTCATCTCCATATTGTCTCTATAACACATATAATTGAAAAGCAATTATCTATTCATTAAGGGTAAACCTAAAGTAATATATAAAATCAACACTTATCATATTTTAGTAATAGTACTAATGGGATGGAGATATCTATATTTTATTAACCATTCATCAGCAATTAGCAAAAAAAGTCTTTGTAATAGATATTCCTCTTAAAATGAAAGTATAAGCACCCTTTGTACATGCCATCCAGGAATATGAAACTTTTTCACAGTTTTGGCAAAGAAGAATATATCCAATATTATAATAAAAATTAAACATGCAGGACCATAGTCCTTTTGTATTTTCCTCCCACATTGAATATCTTATTACTTTTGCCTCAATTTTTTCCCTTTGTAATTGGATGGATGGACACATGATTGTGTGTGGTAACTGGAATGGTCATAAAAATAGCAACCCCAGAGAAGCTATCAACAATTCAAGAAAGATTTACTGTAACTCATTAAAACCCAATTGTTGAAGAGGCTTACTAATTAACAGCATGAAGTTAACATTACTCTACGGCCATTATGGCGAACTGATGGCACGCGTGCCAGCCCTCTCTGCTGGCATGTGCGACATCGCCCCAGGTCAGATCTCTGTGGCGTTTCTTTCGTGAGCTTCTGTTTCCCTGCAAACCACAAAACAAAAGCTCATAAAAGAAAAAGATCTTACCTCTTGCCGTGCTGCCCGTGTTGGGATGCCCCACCTCCCACCAGCCAACTGGTGTTCAGGTCTCTGTGCACATGTGTGCATGTCTGTGCGCATGCGCACGATCATACAGGCGCACCTTTCGGTTTGGGCATGCGCGCACACAGTTTGGGCACTCGGTGTCTAAAAGGGTTGCCATCACTGCTCTAAAGGAACATAATAGAAGGGAAATAATATAGAATTGCATACTGTTGGGCCAAAAGCCTCAAATCATGAAGAATGAAATTTAAAAATAGAGGGCATGGAACTAATAGAGTTCTACAAACTAGAGACTATTAATAAACTATTAGTAGCAACTGTTCTCAATTTATATACACATATAAGAGCGAGAAGCGACAGAACAGATGGATACAAAATATACGACTTCACTGAACCAGGAAAAGGCCAGGGACAAATACCAAGCTAGTACTGATACTTGATAATTGTGATAATCTACTACCATGCATGCTTTACATGCTCCCTCTGGTAAGCGAAGTTGCCTGTCTTGGCAAAGAATCATTCTTCATAAAAAAGACTAAGCTAAAGTAAGATTGCTAAATCATTTCACAAATAACCAAGTAAATAAAGTTCCAACTGTCTTCTCTTAGAATCTATATTTGAAGAGCTAATCTCCTGAATGGGCTGGGTGTGCAACAAATTTTCATAGGAAAAAAAGCCTCATGCAACCATGAAAAACATGTCAACATTATTGTAGTTTTTGAAATACCGGTACTTAAATAATATTTTTCATATTAAAATAGCTTTGTTTCAGTCCCATAATTATTTTGAAGAGTTACTTCCAAAAAAGTCAAATGATTACACTGTTACAATTCTAAATGAAATCAAAGTACATCAGTCCATATGAATAAATGCCTTTTTATAGTGCAATAGTCATTCTATCCATCTGAAGTCAGAAGTAGATTGTCAGGTATGCCTCCTTTCACAACTCAAGAAAGAAAAATCCCAACTCTATTTTCATAGAGAAAGGTACTTTCACTGAGTATGAACTGAACCAAAGAACAGCAAGGTCTGAGGCAATAGGCACGAAAACCACATATAGAAAGCACCCCCAAAACCCTCCCCCCAAGGGTCCAGTCAGGATTATCCAATCCACATCCCCCCAAGGTGTTATGTGGGGTGCAGCTTCAGATGACTCCATCCTTCTGGTATGACAGGACGGTTGACCTTGACTTGTTATCAGCATGCCTTCCAGCTGCAGAGAAAGCACTGAGAAAAACTTTATCCAATTCACTCCGTTACAAGACATCTCCACCCGCTCGCTTCCCCCCTCCCAAATACCCAGACAGCTCCCCCCCCCCCGTTACAATGGCAGCCGAAGCAAGCAAGCAATATAGAGGCGGAGGCTGACAGATATCTGAGTCTTTATCTAAATATTTATAATTATCATATATTTTATTTATAATGTGAATACATTAGTAAAAATAAGGCAAGAATCATTTGAATTTAATTGGATGAACAACAGTAAGAAAGCTGATAAATATTGTACCACTGAACTGATATTTTATTTGAATCAATGAATCTTTCATTCAACCAGTGCAATGTGCAATTTCAAAATCAGTTTGGGAAACAAGATGTAGGATAACTATTATTTAGATTACAGAACATAAAATGTTTCATGTACATATCTGTGCTTGCATTCCATATTTTTTACCTGATCCTATACAGGTAGTTCTTGACTTACAACAGTTCATTTAGTAACCGTTCAAAGTTAAAACAGCACTGAAAAGTGACATGATCGTTTTTCACACTTACAACCATTGCAGCATCCTAATGGTCACATGATCAAAATTCAGATGCTTGGCAACTGATTCATATTTATGATAGTTGCATTGTCTTAGAATCCTGTGATCACCTTTTGCAACCTTCTGACTAGCAAAGTCAAAGTGGAAGCCAGATTCACTTAACCATGTTACTAACTTAACAACTGCAGCGATTCACTTAACAAGTGTGGCAAAAAAGGTCGTAAAATGGGGCAAAATTCAGTTAACAACTGTCTCACTTAGCAATAGAAATTGTAAGTAGAGTATTACCTGTATAGAAAAGTAGACCGAGGACTTTATTATTTTATTCAGTAAAAGATTTTCTCATGTTACTGAACAACACTATGCATTTTTTTCCATAATAACAAAAGATAATAGCCAGAAATTCTCCTGCTTCAGTAACTTTGGAAGTCATATCAGTAACCCACTAAGAATCTAAGAATTATGTTTTTAAATGCTAGGATAGTTTATAAGAAAACTGTCATTCAATAGTTTCAATCTAGCATACGCTACAGAAAACTGAGAGGACAGTTTTAATCTCTCTTAGATTTCTTCCAAAGGTTTTAAGCATAAAAAATATCAGGTGATGTGTCTTAAAACAAGGATAATATATATTAGTATAGCTTGCTATTTGATAGCAAGACTCTTAGAGGTCTCTCATTTTCAGGAAATGATGAATGAATATAAATACTCTAAACACCTTTTGCAAAGAATTTTATGGACTCCATGACCATGGACCTTTCTCAGGCAGTATGTTTGATCTGGTCTGTCGTAGACATTGAGCAAAAGGTGATCTGTGGAGAAGCTTTGGAAAAAATTTCTATTTTAAAAGTCAGGATATAAATAACCTAAGCAAAGCAATCATACAATTCCATGTATCCAGACAGATTCATGAGAAGCCAAATGATGTTTTAAATTTTCATTGCCTACACAAATAAATATTAAACACTTTGGTTCTTAATTAAGTTGCTTGGCAACTTAATTATACAGTAAGAGGTTCTTCAAATGAAAAACAAAACACCAAAATATTAAATATTTCTAGAGTTAAGTCCTAAAGCTAGAATGAGGGATGATCGGATCTTCTATTCTGAATTGAAGGTGTGTCAAATCAAACTCTATTAAAAATCACTATTTAACTAGATCAATGATTATAGCAGTTTATTATTATTCTTTATTTCAATCTCCAAAGGGAATATGAATCAAAATTTATGATTACTTTTCTCCAGTATTTTCTCCAATACTGGGTACTGACAACAAAAGGCTCAAATGTTAATTTTCTAAGCTATTATACCCACATTATTTCATTTTGGAAATAATTAGAAGTAAAATATTAATATATTTTAGAAGCATTACATAACAATAACAAAGAGTCACTTATA